>NC_084574.2:38817500-39097500 GCF_033978685.3 Nerophis lumbriciformis | reverse complement strand
ACGAGGTCTGAAAGACCGAAACGCGCGTCGCTGGATACCAATCCAACATGTGTTTGACACCGCATTTGACGCAGACTCGGATTGCTTTCTTTCAGGGTCCTTGGAGGGTCTTGCGGTTGGTTTGGACGTTGCCTGGACAGGTTGTCCACGGACAGTGCCTTTATCCCCTTCCCCCACCCCCTACTCCTAAACCTAACCTGCCAGAGCCTGCAATCTGCTGTCGGGCGACGTCCTGCCTTCGTGAACCCACTGGGGACCTTGTCGGTGAGTGGTTCGTTTCACTTTGTTGAGTGTGGTGAGGGGCTACAAGTCAGCAAATTGCTTAAAAAAGACTTGATTCAGACACATTATATCAGGAGTTGAGGTACATCAAAGAAAACATTTTAGTGCTTTGATCAAACACCCCGATATTCAAGGGGGTGTTTGTCCCCTATGTGATGCACATAATATGGCAATTTGATGCATCACATAGGAAGGAGTGGATTTTGAGGGTCTATAGACTCCACTGCAGTGGAGAGCATATAAGCCCCGCCCCCTGCAGCACTCATATAAAGCCTCCTCCTGCCAGAACGGCTCATTCCCTCTCCAGCAGTCGATGAGCAAGCATCCTGCTGTGGAGAAACAGGGAAGCCGACAGCCAGGGGATTAGAAGCGCCCCACCTACTAGGGAACTAGAAGAGTCCCAGTAGGCATGGCTCAGCCAGCCTGACGAGGTCTGAAAGACCGAAACGCGCGTCGCTGGATACCAATCCAACATGTGTTTGACACCGCATTTGACGCAGACTCGGATTGCTTTCTTTCAGGGTCCTTGGAGGGTCTTGCGGTTGGTTTGGACGTTGCCTGGACAGGTTGTCCACGGACAGTGCCTTTATCCCCTTCCCCCACCCCCTACTCCTAAACCTAACCTGCCAGAGCCTGCAATCTGCTGTCGGGCGACGTCCTGCCTTCGTGAACCCACTGGGGACCTTGTCGGTGAGTGGTTCGTTTCACTTTGTTGAGTGTGGTGAGGGGCTACAAGTCAGCAAATTGCTTAAAAAAGACTTGATTCAGACACATTATATCAGGAGTTGAGGTACATCAAAGAAAACATTTTTGTGCTTTGATCAAACACCCCGATATTCAAGGGGGTGTTTGTCCCCTATGTGATGCACATAATATGGCAATTTGATGCATCACATAGGAAGGAGTGGATTTTGAAGGTCTATAGACTCCACTGCAGTGGAGAGCATATAAGCCCCGCCCCCTGCAGCACTCATATAAAGCCTCCTCCTGCCAGAACGGCTCATTCCCTCTCCAGCAGTCGATGAGCAAGCATCCTGCTGTGGAGAAACAGGGAAGCCGATAGCCAAGGGGATTAGAAGCGCCCCACCTACTAGGGAACTAGAAGAGTCCCAGTAGGCATGGCTCAGCCAGCCTGACGAGGTCTGAAAGACCGAAACGCGCGTCGCTGGATACCAATCCAACATGTGTTTGACACCGCATTTGACGCAGACTCGGATTGCTTTCTTTCAGGGTCCTTGGGGGGTCTTGCGGTTGGTTTGGACGTTGCCTGGACAGGTTGTCTACGGACAGTGCCTTTATCCCCTTCCCCCACCCCCTACTCCTAAACCTAACCCTAACCCTAACCCTAACCCTAACCCTAACCCTAACCCTGGAGGCGAAAGACCCGTGGGTGAGTCGTCGAGGCGATTTTTAGGAGGGTTGCCATGGCAACCCCCAAAATGGAGGCCTCCTACAGGCCTTGGAAGACCCTTAAGGTCACCAGGCTTGTCCAGCAGCAATGTTGCAATCTAATAAGCAACATTAATATCACAGAGGTTTTGCTCCCCATTTTTGCCACAATATTAAGAATGCCAGCGACGATTATGACAACAATTTTTTAATGAACAATGAGGTCAACAACCCTGCTAGGGAATTGGAAGCGTCCCAGCAGGCCTTCAGCTCGCAGTGAAAAAGAGGTCAATCATCCTGCTGGAGCAGTAAAAAAGATGGGGTACTCCTGCTGGAGCTGCATGACCTTTGACCCCGGAGGAGCGTCCTCCTGACGCCTGCTGCGCATCCGGAGCGCAGAGGGACGGGGGCGTGTCTGCGGCCGATAATACTGCAACCCGCGCCAGCTGGCAGCACGGCGAACCTGCCACCGTCACTCCTGCCACCCCGATGCCAAAAAGCCCGAAAAGGCAGCGTGAGGAAGTGCCTGAAAAAAGAGAGCCACCCACAGCATAAAGCCGGAAAAGGAAGACAGCTCGGGGACAAGATGCAGCGGACCCGCAAACCGGGCCAACTGTCAGCGTGGCAAACCTGCGGTGTAGGAGACCCGTGGACCGCCTGACCCCCTTCGTGCTGCTTCCGGTGTGCCGGGTGCGGAGGATGACACCCGGAGAATCGGCGCAACTCGCCATCCTGTAACAACCGTGTTATAACGTCAACAGACAGAACACGACCACACCAAACTACTTCGCTGGCATCCAACAACATCCAGCCCTCCAGAGAGGTCATCTGGGGGGTCAGGTGCAGGACACTGTATTCATCGAGTGTCTCTAGCGGGATTGTTGTTGTGTACCTGTGTGTCTCTGATCGGGGTCCCCCCGGGGACCTTACGTGAGGTTGGGGCGCCATCCTGGCGGGCCATTGATGGACAGTGCCACTTCCCCTTCCCCTAATCCTAACCCTAACCCTCACCCTAACCCTAACCCTAAACCTAACCCTAATCCTAACCCTCCACCTAACCCTAACCCTAACCCTAACCCTAACCCTAACCCTAACCCTAACCCTAACCCTAACCCTTCTTTATTTTTCCCATATCCCTCACCCCCCCTCTTCCCTAACCCTAACCATTCCCTTCTCCTTACCTAAAACCTACCCCCAAACCTAACCCTAACCCTAACCCTAACACAGTGCCTAACCCCAACCCCAACCCTAACCCTAACCCCCAACACCTAACCCTAACCCTAACCCTAACCCCTAACCCTAACCCTAACCCTAACCCTAACCATTCCCTTCTCCTTACCTAAAACCTACCCCCAAACCTAACCCTAACCCTAACCCTAACCCTAACCCCTAACCCTAACCCTAACCCTAACCCTAACCCTAACCCAACCGACCTGGTGCGCTTGTGAGGTAGACATAAAGATTTCCAAATTCCATGTCCGGCCATTGTGTAGGATTATCAGTCCACGCATCTGCTGGAAGGCGGTAAGGGCAGTCGTTTAATCCAACTACAGAACATTTTAACTCGTATCTTTACCTAGCCTCACTGGAAAGACTATTTACATAATCATACGCCATTTAGAACACTTTAAAATGCCGTGAAACCTCGTTAAATGCCTTTTCTGTCAATGCTGTGTTCGCTGTGAGCTGGTTTGTTTTCAACGAATTCAATATGGCGACCGCGTTGCTAGGGGATTGGCAGGCGGAAGTGACGTAGGTCCGCCCTCGCCCATAACGTCTTCACCGTCAGACGCCATCTTGCTTTATTCTCGCCGTGTTTGGTTCGCGCGCAGTCTTGTCAGATCTCGCGAGAGAAACAAGTAACCAGCTCTTCCCCCCCACTTCCGGTACAACTATTTCAACATTCTGAAAATAAAAATGAACTTTTCCATTTTCCATTTTCAAAACAAAGACATACAACTTATTTTTGTAAAAATATTCAAATATTTAACAATGTATTGAAACAACAGTAGCATAAGGAAAGAAACAAAAGAAACAAAATAAATATTACACTCATTATATTCCTTTTGTCTTTGATGCTAATCGTTTTTATAATGTATTTTAGACTGTGGAAGGTTTTCATGTTCTTTTTAAATTTCCCTTTGCATTATATATATATATATATATATATATATATATATATATATATATATATATATATATATATATATATATATATATATATCTTTTTTTTAATTATTTTTTATTTTTATTTTATTTATTTATTTTTCTTTGATTAGCCATCCATCCATCCCTTTCCTACCGCTTGTCCCTTTTGGGGTCGCGAGGGGTGCTGGACCCTATCCCAGCTGCATTCGGGCGGAAGGCGGTGTACACCCTGGACAAGACGCCAAGACAGTTTCAGACACACAATATTTATGAGAGGTTGATGTTCCTCTCAGTTTGTAACAAACTGTATCAACATGTTTACACAAAACTCACACAGTCACCGGGGGAATATTCCAGAGAGCAGGTTAAGTGCAAACTCCTGAGTATGTAAAATGAAGTGTATTAATGAACTCATATCATGTTCTACACTTGGTGCATGTTCATATTCATCTGGGAGAAAGCAAACCATCAGGTTTGAGTAAACAGTGCTATTTCAGTTTGAGCACATGAGTAGATAAGGTCCCTTAGTTTGATATTCACAGGTGAATCCAGCAGACTAGTAGAATATCTTAGGTGTATTGCTGCCCTCCACAGGTTCTTAATGGGATTTCCTCCTTCTGTCCTATGGCCCACACTACATTCTACAGTCCAGTAGGTGGCAGTACGAACCTTTCAAGTCATGGCTGCAAACTGCCAGCAAGAAGAAGTCATAGAGCTGGTTGCTTGTTTCTCTCGCGAGATCTGACAACATGTTTAAATAGAACAATTGACAGGTTGACAACATCCAAACAAACCAAGTCATCTCCAACACATCTCAACATTACACACATCCTCCAGGCTGACTTAGTCTAGATGATGAAGTAAGCTGGAAACTACATGCAAGTCATAGAAAGAAAACATTTAAAAAATTGACTGCGATAATAAATAGAATAAAGTACATACCCACAAATATTAACTACAATTATTGTACCCAACTTCAGTTGAAGCATACATTGTTTATTGCATAAAGGTCTGGGGACATACATATAAAACAATCACACAACAATATTCATATTACACAAGAGAGTAATAAAGACAATTAATAGAATGGATTATAGAGACCCAACTAATGATTCATAAAGTCACACATTTTAAAATTGTATACAACTCAACAGTTCAAATGATGTATAAAGTAAATAATAATATGCTTCCAGAAGTGGTCCAGAAGATGTTTCAGATGTGAACCAGTAAATATGAACTAAGAAGGATTTATGTGTACACAAAAGCAAAGGTATGAACACATGTAAAACAAATATGTACATCATATAAAGGAGTTCATCTATAGAACCCATCATTATTTAAAAAAACATATACAAAACACTATTATGAATAAGTATAACAGTGAATTATGAATATCTACACATAAAATGTTTATTGTATGTAACATATTTTATGTACTGTTTATTCTCACCTTTTCAGTCCAATTGTTTTGTTCATTTTAAAGTACACAAATGTGTATATTAACTCATGTACTTGACTGAAATAAAAGCACTAATCTGAAGTGTCTAATCTATAAATGTTAGAATCATATTAACAAGATTGTGTTACACACACAACAATGATGTCACACATGTTATATGTGCTGATGTTGTTAGAAAGTCAAAGTTAAAGTCTTGACAGTTTATTTCAAATCCTGCATCTTCATTTGCTGCTGCTGTTCTCACCAGCACACTTGTGTTTCTTACACTGGTACTTAGAAGACAATCTTTCACCACACACATTGCAACTCAACACTTTCTCTCCTGGGTGTCTTCTCATGTGTGCTCTAAGAGTGTTTAGGGGACGAAAGCTTTTGCTGCAGCTTGAACAGGAGTATGGTTTTTCATCAGAGTGCGTTCTCTTGTGTGATTTTAAATGGTGCCTTCGACTAAAATCTTTACCGCAGATTGAACATGAAAAAGGTTTTTCACCAGTGTGTGTTCTCATGTGAACTTTTAAACATTCATTTACTACAAAACTTTTACCACATTCTGAGCAGGAAAAAGGTTTTTCTCCAGTGTGTCTTCTCATGTGTCTTTTGAAATGTTGATTTAGTACAAAACTTTTACCACATTCTGAGCAGGAAAAAGGTTTTTCTCCAGTGTGTATTTTCATGTGTGTTTTGAAATGGTCCACTCGAGTAATATCTTTACCGCAGATTGAACATGAAAAAGGTTTTTCTCCAGTGTGTGTTCTCATGTGTGCTTTTAAACTTTGATTTCTGAAAAAACTTTTACCACATTCTGAACATGAAAATGTTTTTTCTCCAGTGTGTGTTCTCATGTGTCTTTTGAAATGTTTATTTATTATAAAACTTTTACCACATTCTGAGCAGGAAAAAGGTTTTTCTCCAGTGTGTATTTTCATGTGTTTTGAAATTGTCCCCTCGAGTAATATCTTTACCGCAGATTGAACATGAAAAAGGTTTTTCTCCAGTGTGTGTTCTCATGTGTACTTTTAAACTTTGATTTTTGGAAAAACGTTTACCACATTCTGACCATGAAAATGGTTTTTCTCCAGTGTGTGTTCTCATGTGTGCTTTTAAACTTTGATTTCTGAAAAAACTTTTACCACATTCTGAACATGAAAATGTTTTTTCTCCAGTGTGTGTTCTCATGTGTCTTTTGAAATGTTTATTTATTATAAAACTTTTACCACATTCTGAGCAGGAAAAAGGTTTTTCTCCAGTGTGTATTTTCATGTGTTTTGAAATTGTCCCCTCGAGTAATATCTTTACCGCAGATTGAACATGAAAAAGGTTTTTCTCCAGTGTGTGTTCTCATGTGTACTTTTAAACTTTGATTTTTGGAAAAACGTTTACCACATTCTGACCATGAAAATGGTTTTTCTCCAGTGTGTGTTCTCATGTGTGCTTTTAAACTTTGATTTCTGAAAAAACTTTTACCACATTCTGCACATGAAAATGGTTTTTCTCCAGTGTGTGTTCTCATGTGTCTTTTCAATTTACTAGGATATATTAAAGTTTTGTCACAGTGAAAACATGTGAAGTGAGTGTTGTCAGTGTGACATGTTGCATCATCTTTAGAGTGTTCATCATCAGTGTCAGGAGAGTGTGACGTTGTGTCCTCACTATCTGATAGTGGAGCTAAGATCTTGTCTGCTTGTGATCCTCCACAGTGGTCTCCATCAGCTTCTGTTGTCATGTGTTGAGTTGAGCTGCTGCTTGGAGGCTCCGCCTCTCTCTTCTCCTCACTTTCAATTTTGACCTCATCATCTTCACTCTTCACACTGATGAGGTGTCTCTTGTCTTCCTCTATGAAGTGGGGGGTCAGCCGCTGTTTTTCTTCATCCTTAAAGTGGGGGGACTGTGGCTCCTCTTCTTTCACGTGGAGGTGCTGTGACCTCTTCTGCTCCATACTGGAGGACCCCTCCTGCTGCTCAGGTGGACGATATTTTTCACAGACGTCTGCAGGACACAAGAAGACAAACACATGCTGGGATGGAAATAGATAAGATTTGACCAATTCAGATTTCATTTTCGATTCTGCTTTTACGATTCGGTTATTTGTGGACTCACTTTTGCTTTCACATTCAGTACAAAGGAGAAGAAACAGGTCGATTAGCATCAACTTTGACTAGTTGAGAAGTAACATGAGCCTACAAAGCCAACAGTGAGGTCTTAAGAGGCACAGATTTTACGGGTCCCCCATGAGGTGCCAGAGGGCCCTAAGGACAATATTCTGCTTTGAAAATATCCATAAAATAAAAATATTTTTGGCAAGAAATTAACAAAATACTACACGTTATTTTGTGGCAATTACAAAAGAATGTCCAGTATAATTCCCAGGACATTCAATCAATCACAACTGGACTGTTAAAGTGAACATATATACATAAATATACAGTATACATATATATATATATATATATATATATATATATATATATATATATACATACCCCGCCTTCCACCCGATTGTAGCTGAGATAGGCTCCAGCACCCCCTGCCACTCCGAAAGGGATAAGCGGTAGAAAATGGATGGATGGATGGATATATATACATATACACATGCATATATACAGCCGCGATCAAAAGTTTACATACACTTGTAAAGAACATCATGTCATGGCTGTCAATCATTTCTACAACTCTTATTTCGTTGTGATAGAGTGATTGGAGCACACACTTGTTGCTCACTTTGATGAATTTATTATGGGTCTACTGAAAATGTGAGGGTCAAAAGTATACATACAGCAATGTTAATATTTGCTTACATGTCCCTTGGCAAGTTTACCTGCAATAAGGCGCTTTTGGTAGCCATCCACAAGCTTCTGCTTCAATTTTTGACTACTCCTCTTGACCAAATTGGTGCTAAATGTGTCGTTTTTCTGATATAGACTTGTTTCTTCAGCATTGTCCAAACGACTTTGGGAAGGCCATTCTAAAACCTTAATTCTAGCCTGATTTAGACATTCCTTGATCACTTTTGAGGTGTGTTTGGGGTCATTGTCCTGTTGGAACACCCAACTGCGCCCAAGACCCAACCTCCCGGCTGATGATTTTAGCTTGTCCTGAAAGGGGAACATTATCACCAGACCTATGTAAGCGTCAATATATACCTTGATGTTGCAGAAAAAAGAACATATATTTTTTCAACCGATTTCCAAACTCTAAATGGGTGAATTTTGGCGAATTAAACGCCTTTCTAATATTCGCTCTCGGAGCACATCGGGAAGCAATCCGCCATTTTCTCAAACACCGAGTCAAATCAGCTCTGTTATTTTCTGTTTTTTCGACTGTTTTCCGTACCTTGGAGACATCATGCCTCGTCGGTGTGTTGTCGGAGGGTGTAACAACACCAACAGGGACGGGTTCAAGTTGCACCAGTGGCCCAAAGATGCCAAAGTGGCAAGAAATTGGACGTTTGTTCCGCACACTTTACCCACGAAAGCTATGCTACGACAGAGATGGCAAGAATGTGTGGATATCCTGCGACACTCAAAGCAGATGCATTTCCAACGATTAAGTCAAAGAAATCTGCCGCCAGACCCCCATTGAATCTGCCGGAGTGTGTGAGCAATTCAGGGACAAAGGACCTCGCTAGCACGGCAAGCAATGGCGGCAGTTTGTTCCCGCAGACGAGCGAGCTAAACCCCCTGGATGTCTTGGCTCACACTGTCCCTTATGCCACCGAAGATGATCAAGAGAAGAATATCGACCCTAGCTTCCCTGGCCTGCTGACATCAACTCCAAAACTGGACAGATCAGCTTTCAGGAAAAGAGCGCGGATGAGGGTATGTCTACAGAATATATTAATTGATGAAAATTGGGCTGTCTGCACTCCCAAAGTGCATGTTGTTGCCAAATGTATTTCATATGCTGTAAACCTAGTTCATAGTTGTTAGTTTCCTTTAATGCCAAACAAACACATACAAATCGTTGGTTAGAAGGCGATCGCCGATTTCGTCCTCGCTTTCTCCCGTGTCGCTGGCTGTCGTGTCGTTTTCGTCGGTTTCGCTTGCATACGGTTCAAACCGATATCTTGCTGTTCTATGCGCCATGTTTGTTTTAGTTGGCATCACTATGTGACGTCACAGGAAAATGGACGGGTGTATATAACGATGGTTAAAATCAGGCACTTTGAAGCTTTTTTAGGGATATTGCGTGATGGGTAACATTTTGAAAAAAACTTCGAAAAATATAATAAGCCACTGGGAACTGATTTTTAATGGTTTAACCATTCTGAAATTGTGATAATGTTCCCCTTGAAGAATTTGGAGCTAATCCTCCTTTTTATTGTCCCATTTAAAGCAGCAGTTCCATTGGCGGCAAAACAGGCCCAGAGCATAATACTACCACCACCATACTTGACGGTAGGGATGGTGTTCCTGGGATTAAAGGTCTCACTTTTTCTCCTCCAAACATATTTCTGGGAATTGTGGCCAAACAGCTCCATTTTTATTTTATCTGACCACAGAACTTTCCTCCAGAAGGTCTTATCTTTGTCCATGTAATGTCAGATGAAACAACAATTTAGCTGTTTGGCCACAATACATTATATTAAAAATAAAGGTGACGCTTTAAACAAGGAGGCACCGCGTTGCAAGTACTGTTTTACACCTTTCCTGCTTGTCGGCTCCCAGACCGTGGTCGAGGAGAGCAGGGGAGACCTTTCACTTTGGTCGGAATGACCAGGCCATCGATTAGTTACAACTTGGTCACTTTATTTATAATTTCCAAAGGACACAGCCGGATATCCACCTGCACATGCTAGCGCTACCTCTCCGAACTTGCCCACTCACTTACTCGTCACACACCCCACATACTGCCATTCTTAAAGGAGCACACACACACATATGCTACTCTCACAACAGATGCTTTAAAACACGCCTCTCCAAAGTATTAGCACCTTTGCTTCAAACTGAGGTCAACATTCAGATCTACACAAGGAGTTATAAAGAGTGACAGGTAATAATGGCATTGTTACACCTGTCCTGCTGTTCGGTCCGGTGCAGACTGCTCTCATACGAAACTTATCTCAACTGCATTATGCCAGATATTTGAAGTAACACACTAATTAATAACATTTATTAAAAAGTGATTCCGTTAGCAGGGCTCGAATTTAACCTCGGCAACCGTGGCAAAAGCCGCGACTGCCCTTGTGACTTGCCGTAATGCCCTAGAAAATTGACCAACATTGACGACAAGAACATGCCGTGACCGCCCTTGACTTTTTACTTGTTAATGGACGAGGGATGTAACAGTAAACGGTATAATGATAATTTGCGATACATTTCCAGACGGTTAGTAGTACGTCATTTTTTTTAATTACAGCAAAATCGCTATTTATTCATGCATTTTAGGGCAACACAAAGTCAGGTGCATGCGCACTAGCGTTGTTTGGCTTGGCGGAAAAGCTAAACGGACTTTGCTATGGAGATTTGCCCTCGGAGTAAACGGAACCAAGCGCTTGGGTTAACGTAAATTTCCCTCGCTTCCCGCCGTGCGTTTAAGAGCGCACTGCTGTGTTTAGATGGAGACAGGTGTGGACAATATTGGAGACACTTGTCCTCACACTAAAAGTATACAGCGAAGTAGACAACTATTTGATGTGGCTTTTATTTTCTCAATACATTGTCCATCAGCTGCTGTGACTGAGAGTTAATGAGGTGAGGAAACATGCAGCAGGTGATGTGTCGTGAACGTTGTCACAACTTGTTTATAAAGCCTTTAGTTTGTTTACTGGGATGGTCATTCCTCCTTTATTTAACTGCAAACTGTATCAGTGTTCAATTTACATCAATATTAGCTAAAATGTTTTGTCATCTCATCGAATTGAACGCTGGCTGTGAAGATTGTGTATTCGATGTGAGAGGTGTCACTAGTCTTTATTTTTGTTGGCCAAACTGTTGCACTGAACTACAAGGAGGCGTTGTTGGAGAAGAACAAAGCTTGTTTATTAGACTTCATCTTCATTAGCCAAACTGCTTTGACTTTTATATTAATATCAAAAATTAAACGTAACATTTTTTTTACTTTTCTTTTTTTTAACTGTTTTTTTTCATGACACAAAAGCAGTTTATACATATATATATATATATATATATATATATATATATATATATATATATATATACACACACACATACTAGGGCTGCAACTAACAACTAATTTGATAATTGATTAATCTGTCGATTATTACTTTGATTAATCGATTAATAATCGGATAAAAGAGACAAACTACATTTCTATACTTTCCAGTATTTTATTGGGGAAAAAAACAGCATACTGGCACCATACTTATTTTGATTATTGTTTCTCAGCTGTTTGTAAATGTTGCAGTTTATAAATAAAGGTTTATAAAAAAAAAAAAGAAGTAGCCTCTGCGCATGCGCATAGCATAGATCCAACGAATCGATGACTAAATCAATCACCAACTATTTCTATAATAAATTTTAATCTATTTAATTGATTAGTTGTTGCAGCCCTAATATATACATATACATATAAATATATATATATATATATATATATATATATATATATATATATATATATATATATATATATATATATATATATATATATATATATATACCGTATTTTCCGCACTATTAGCCGCACCTAAAAACCACAAATTTTCTCAAAAGCTGACAGTGCGGCTTATAACCCGGTGCGCTTTATATATGGATTAATATTAAGATTCATTTTCATAAAGTTTAGGTCTCGCAACTACGGTAAACAGCCGCCATCTTTTTTCCCCGTAGAAGAGGAAGCGCTTCTTTTTCTACGGCAAGCAACCGCCAAGGTAAGCACCCGCCCCCATAGAAGAGGAAGCGCTTCTTCTTCTACTGTAAGCAACCACCCGCCCCCGTAGAAGAAGAAGAAGCGCGCGGATATTACGTTTCATTTCATTTGTGTTTACATCTGTAAAGACCACAAAATGGCTCCTATTAAGAGACACGCGTACAACGCAGAATTCAAACTCAAGGCAATAAGTCACGCAGTAGAACACGGAAATAGAGCAGCAGCAAGAGAATTGAACATAAATGGTGCGTAGGTAGAGGAAGCAACAAGATGACCTGCGCCACTAAAACAGGGAGACAGCGCCGGACGACATACGCCAACATCTGCCAGTGGATTGTAAATGCCTGGGCGGATATATCGGTCTCAACTGTGGTCCGAGCTTTCACGCCACTACACTACCACCATGCTTCACTGATGAGGTGGTATGCTTTGGATCTTGAGCAGTTCCTTGCCTTCTCCATACTCTTCTCTTTCCATCATTTTGGTACAAGTTGATCCTTGTCTCATCTGAGCCAAAGATGATGTTCCAGAACTGCACAGGCTCTTTTACATGTTTCTTGGCAAACTCTAATCTGGCCTTCCTGTTTTTGAGGCTCACCAGTGGTTTACACCTTGTGAAGAAACCTCTGTATTTCCTCTGGTGAAGTCTTCTCTTCATTGTTGACTTGGACACAGATACACCTACCTCCTGGAGAGATTTCTTTATCTGGCCAACTGTTGTGAAGGGTTTTTTCTTGACAAGGGAAGGTATTTGTCTGTCATCCACCACACTTGTTTTCCTGGTCTTCCATGTCTTTTAGTGTTGCTGAGCTCAGCAGTGTGTTCTCTCTTTTTAAGAATGTACCGTATTTTCCGCACTATAAGGCGCACCTAAAAACCACAAATTTTCTCAAAAGCTAACAGTGCGCCTTATAACCCGGTGCGCTTTATTACGATTAATTTTCATAAAGTTTCGATCTCGCAACTTCGGTAAACAGCCGCCATCTTTTTTCCCGGTAGAACAGGAAGCGCTTCTTCTTCTACGCAAGCAACCGCCAAGGAAAGCACCCGCCCCCATAGAACAGGAAGCGCTTCACCCGCCCCCATAGAACAGGAAGCGCTTCACCCGCCCCCGGAAGAAGAAGAAAAAACGCGCGGATATCACCGTACGTTTCATTTCCTGTTTACATCTGTAAAGACCACAAAATGGCTCCTACTAAGCGATCCGGTTCATAAAAAGACGCAATCTCTCCATCCGCACACGGATTACTACCGTATTTCACAGCAACTGAACCGCACTGTGGAACGGGAGCACGTACGGTGAATATTCGCACCACAGGGAATGAGAAGTCATCCTTCACTGTGGTTCTAGCTTGCCATGCTAACTTCCACTCATGGTGATATTCAAAAGGAAGACCTTGCCAAAAGAGACCTTTCCAGCCGGCGTCATCATAAAAGCTAACTCGAAGGGATGGATGGATGAAGAAAAGATGAGCGAGTGGTTAAGGGAAGTTTACGCGAAGAGGCCGGGTGGCTTTTTTCACACAGCTCCGAAGGCGAACACACCTTCACTAAGACGGGCAGACAGCCTCGGACGACATACGCCAACATTTGCCAGTGGATCGTAAATGCTTGGGCAGATATTTCGGTCACAACTGTGGTCCGAGCTTTCCGGAAGGCAGGATTCACAGAACAACAGCGACACTGACTCCCGATGACTTCTACGAGACGGAACCGGCCATTTTGGATACCACGCTTGCGCATCTTTTCAATTCGGACACCGAAGACGAAGAATTCGAAGGATTTACGAATGAAGAATAACTTCAGAAGGTGAGCGCTATGTTTATTTTGTGTGTTGTGACATTAACGTTCGAGCAACATTATGTTACTATTGCTCTACACCATTTTGAATTTTACTATGTTTGTGATTGCACATTTGCACATTTTGGGACAGAGTTGTTAGAACGCTGGTTTTCAATATATTATTAAAGTTTGACTGAACTATCTGACTGTTTTTTTGACATTCACTTTAGCGCAGCGTTTTTTTGACATTCACTTTAGCGCAGCGTAGGCGCGGCTTATAGTCCGGGGCGGCTTATTGGTGGACAAAATTATGAAATATGTAATTCATAGAAGGTGCGGCTAATAATCCGGTGCGCCTTATAGTGCGGAAAATACGGTACCAAACAGTTGATTTGGCCACACTTCATGTTTTTGCTATCTCTCTGATGGCTTTGTTTTGATTTTTCAGCCTAATGATGGCTTGCTTTACTGACAGTGACAGCTCTTTGGACTTCATATTGAGAAATGACCTCCCCAGATTACAAATGAATATACCACACTGGAAATGACATCTAGGCCTTTTATCTGCTTTTTGTAAATGAAATAAATGAAAAAAAACAAGGGAATAACACAAACGTGGCCACGGAACAGCTGAGTAGCCAATTATCCAATTACTTTTGGTCCCTTAAAAAGTGGAAGGCACATATAAAATGTGTTGTAATTCCTACACCGTTCACCTGATTTGGATGTAAATACTCTCAAATTAAAGCTCAAAGTCTGCACTTAAAGCACATTTTGATTGTTTCATTTCAAATCCATTGTGGTGTTGTACAGAGCTGGAATACTGAAAATTGTGTCAATGTCCAAATATTTATGGACCTAACTGTATATATATATATATATATATATATATATATATATATATATATATATATATATATATATATATATATATATATATATATATATATATATATATATATATATATATATATATATATATATATATGCAAGCATGCTTGGTTAAAATGTGCACTTTTGAGTGACATAGGAGTTAGTAGGTGTCATGACATGCAGTTCAAGTGACTGTGGTACACAATGTGACCAGCAGATGGTGCTGGATATGATGTTCAAGTAAACGTAAGGAAGAAGACACAAGCGCTGTTTCAACCCTCTGCGCATCCACTCGGCGCAGACGTGATCCCATGTACAAATATCGCGACAACTGCTGATTTCATTTCAACAATTAAAAATAGGAACTTGATAGTAAATAAAGCCACGTTTCCACTGCTGGATGCTGTGTTCAATCGTGTCGATGATGTTTTAACGTTTAGAGGACGTGCTGTCATGAAATAAATAAAACATATTCCGGTGGTGGTGGTCAATGTCACTACTCCATAGGTACCGGAAGACTACGTCACTTCCTGGACTTACAATTGTTTTTACAAAGGTGCTTTTGAAACGTCACATTCTGTGATATTTGAATATTGTATTAATGTTCTGTATAAAAACTATCTTACATAGGAGTAAAAGGGAACAAGAATATAAACATGAACAAGGGGTAGATGTAAAAAATCAGGGAGTATTATGGCCACAATTTCAATGACTTTCACTCTTCTGTCATTGCAATGAATGACGTAAGGGGGCGCCACTGACTCCCATCATGTCATTTATTGTTTAAATGTTGATTTGTTTTTTTAAACAAGCCACTTACTTCTTTTTAACAGAGCCCCTAAAGGAACATGGGGACAACATTTGTTTAGATATGTTTCTGGTGTGCACCAGATAAGTTTCTGGTGTGCACCAGATAGTTTCTGGTGAGCACCAGATAGCATTGGATGTGTGCGCATGGTTTGAGGTGTGTGTGAAAATGCCAGTTCAGGAGTTCATTGGGCTGTATTTCCAACTAGGACTTTCCCTCATGTCCGTTTAGGGGTGTTGTGGCAAAATGTGAATGCCTGCCAAAAATTTATTTCCTTCGCTGAACCTGCATTTTTGTCTTGGTGTGTCCACAGAGGATTAGTAGGTGTGAGACAAACACTTTATCTTCCTGGTTATTGTATCGCTACGTGTTTGACATTATTTAAGACTTTATCGTTATTATTGTTAGTCCCATGTTGATGTGATAAAACCTCTTTCTTGTTTGGAAGATACACACAATTGTAACTGTTATTTCTTCCTGCACATAATAAATATGCACAACATGTGTGGATGTATTCATTTATGTAAAATTGTCATTAAATGTAACATTGCCTGACAAAAAGTGATTCGACGTAATATTTTGATATTTACACATCGCATATTTACACACGCGTATTTTACTAGAATAGCCTTATGTGTAACGACCTGGTCGCATCGTGATGCGGGTGTGGTTCTCCCAAGGATGCAGACGGCTTCGGACACAGCTTGCAGGTAGGAATATGATTTATTTAAAATATAAATCATACGGTCAATAACAAAAGACATGCACGTAGCACAAAAAGGCAAAAACAAAAGGGCTAGCGTGGGAGCTAGCAAACCAAAATAGCCTAGCGTGAGAACTAGCAGCTAAAGCACAGGAAATAATCGTCGTCATCAGTTGTGTAAGAACAAACTAGGAAGCCAGACCGAGTGAGGCCAGAGCAAAGACTAAATAGCCCTCTGATTAGTGCCCGGGCAACAGGTGCGCGTCCCGAACACTAACCAGAGACAGGTGAATGTAATCGGTTGACATGGCAACTGAAAACAAACAAAATCAAGGTGCTGAAAACACGTGACTCAAACATAAACAAACTATGATCCGGGCAGCGGATCGTAACATTATGAGCATTACATATATCAAAATCAAGTACCTACTGTACTGTTTACTTGTTGAAATACCCTTTTTAGAGCTAAAAACAACCCAAATGGCAACTTTGCTGCTGCCAAAAATGTATTCCAGATAATATTAACAATAATAACAAAATGTCAAAGCATTTCTCTAAAAAACAATATTATACATTCTGAAAATGTAAACAATAGCAAGAATACACCTACAAATTTCAGAAATTTTCACGAGCAAACACTTTGTTTAAAAGGTTTTTACTGTACCAATCTTCATGGTGCTTTTGTTGACCAGAGAGGAGATTCTTTAGAGAAAGGTCAACCAACCAACGAGATTTCTCTATAGAATCTCCTCTCTGGTCAACAAAAGCACCATGATGATTCTAGCGGGAACTCTCATTCCACCCTTTTTCGATTACGCATGCACCTCCTGGTACCCTAGCACCTCCAAAACCCTCAAATCTAGACTCCAAACATCCCAGAACAAGCTAGTCAGATTACTTCTAGACCTCCACCCCAGATCACACCTCACTCCTACAAAGTGGGCTGGCTCAGGGTGGAGGACAGAGTAAAACAACTTGCACTGAGCCTAGTCTATAAAATCCGCTACACCTCCCTGATACCGAAGTACATGTCAAACTACTTCCTTAACGTAAATGACCGCCATAACCACAACACCAGGGGGAGCTCCAATAACCACGTTAAACCCAGATTCCCACCTAACAAAGGTCTTAACTCATTCTCTTGCTATGCCACATCAATGTGGAATGCACTCCCAACAGGTGTAAAAGAAAGGGCATCTCTATCCTCCTTCAAAACCGCACTAAAACAACACCTCCAGGCAACTTCAACCCTAAACTAACACCCTCCCTTCCACATCCCACATCCCCGGATTGTAAATAATCAAATGTAAATAATCAAATGTAGATACAGATAATTATGTCAATAATTCAATGTATATACTCTGATGATTAACTTGTGTGATAACTGTATTATGATGATAGTATATATCTGTATCATGAATCAATTTAAGTGGACCCCGACTTAAACAAGTTGAAAAACTTATTGGGGTGTTACCATTTAGTGGTCAATTGTACGGAATATGTACTGTACTGTGCAATCTACTAATAAAAGTTTCAATCAATCAAACCAAAATTCTAAATAACTAAAGAAAAATGACTGATAAACACTGGAAAACTGTCACTGAATGTCTTAGTGTGATGTCATTCTGTGACAGACAAATGCTACACAGTTTCCACAAGGTGAGGACATTGATGGTCTGACTCACTGTCTTACGGATGACCTCAACTTCTGCGTAGACGTGACCTGCCCTGCTAAGACTGTTCGGTGCTACCCTGATAACAAACCCTGGGTAACACAGGAGCTTAAAGCTGTCCTCAACAAGAAGAAAGCTGCTTCAGGAGTGGAGACAGGGAGGCAATGAGAGCAGCACAGCGGGAGGAGAGGAAGGCTAAGGACAGCTACAGGAAGAAGCTGCAGCAGAACAACATGAGGGAGGTCTGGGAAGGTGTGAAAACCATCACAGGCCACAAGACAAAGACCAGAGCGGTAGGGGGGACAATAGAGTGACTTGAATAACTTCTTCACCCAGCACGTGTCCTCCTCACCTCCCACTCCTCATTGCAGCCACCCCCTCAACACGCCTCCCCCCCAGCTATGGCTGCACCCCCCTCCTCCTCCACCTCCTCTACGCAGACATTAGTCATCTCTGTGGACCAGGTCAGAGGTCAACTGAGGAAGCTGCATCCTACAAACTAACTGGTGCGCACCAGAGTCTATCTGGTGCATACTGCGTATTATTTAAGTACAGTGTTTTATTTTCCTACACGCAAACACAGTGTTACTGTTCAAACTGTGTGTAATGTTACAGTAACTAAAAATATTAAATATACTTGTTAAATAACGTGTCTACCTTGTTTTTAATGAATAATTAAGGCCTACTATGCTACTGTATTTTAATACTGTTCATGATGGTGGTACTTGGAGATCCAAGTATTTTCTGAGGTGGTACTTGGTGAAAAAAGTTTGACAACTACTGACGTAGTGACATTGTAAACCGCATTGGCAGACACCATTTTGTTATACCCAATACATCGCGCCCCCCCCCCCCCCCCCCCCCCCCCGAGTTAGAAAGTTCCAGAATTGTTCACGTTATACCATCTCATCTCATTGTGCAACATGTGAATGTTTAAAGTGGAACTAAATGTGATCTCTGAAAGGGCTACACATTATTTCCAAAGCAGGGCCCCCATCCACATATACAATACTAGTACATATCTGATGAAAAACAACATTATTTTTGTTATTTTAATTATAAGTGTGCCAAATCACCTATATTTGAACATTATCTAATGGAAATGACTGCTGTCTGATAATCACATTAATAACACAATAACAATCCTGTGTCTGACTACACCTATTAATCACAATTAATCTAACACGTCATGTTCATGTTAATAATGAAATATAAAGTTAGTAACATGTGAGAGTAAGAAGTAAACAAACCTGTTCTGTGTAACACAACTTGAGGTTTCTTGAAAACAGCGTCCAGTAGTTGACGTAGTCTCTTGTTCTCTTCTTTTGTCCGAGAAAGTTCTTCTTTGTACTCTGCTATCGTTCTTTCACACATTTTCACACAATCACAACACTTTACACTCACACTTGATCTTAACTAAGCGATGTGTTGATCAAATCCGCGTCTCTTTGTTAGCAGCTAACAAGCTAAGCTAACTAGCGCGATAAGCTAACTAGCACGCTAAGCTAACTAGCGCGCTAAAACAAGTAGCAAGCTAAGCGGGCCTAATAATGTCCAAAGTTGACTGAGACGAGTGGAGTTTATCCTGACACGGAGGATGAATAAAGTGTAGTTAGTAGCGAGGCTTAGAAGCGTGTGTGGAGTAAAGGAAGACTTTGCTGCAAAGCGCATATCCTCCACGCATGCGTCACTTAGGGGCGGGGCCAAGAGTCATAGTGATGGGCAAGTCATGAACGATTCATTCTAAATGTATGTTTTCATGGTGACTACTCAAAAAAGCACGGCAACAAATGATCCATCCATCCATTTATCTACCGCGTGTCCCTTTCGGGTCGCGGGGGGTGCTGGAGCCTACCTCAGCTGCATTTGGGCGGAAGGCGGTGTACACCCTGGACAAGTCGCCACCTCATCGCACGGCCAACACAGATAGACAGACAAGTATATAAACTGTATTTGACTTTAAATCAGATAAATATCATTCAACAACAACACAATGTGCAGACTATAATTACTGCTTTGCTGGTTTTACTGGTGTAAAATTCTGCATCCGAGAGATCACAACCATTGCAGCCATGCGTCCAAAACATAACATCATCTTGCAGGGACAAAAGGACAAGCAAAAGTAAAGTGTCTGTTGTTTTACAATGTAATAATCTATTTAATAAGAAATGTTCAGAGAAAAACTTTTTTTTTAGTATTTATTGGAGGTCTCAAAAGACAAAGGCCGTCTGTTTACAGGAGAGTGTCACCTTTTATCTTAGCTCAGGAATGCATGGGGGAAGGGTTGGAGACAAGCGGGAAACTCTTAGTTAGGAAAAGTGTAGCTGCTGACAGAAGCACATTGTATATATGTTATATCATTTCATAGTTGGTTAGAGTAAATAAAAACAATGTATAAATATAAGAGCTGGAAGAGTGAGGTGCTTACTTGTTTCTCTCGCGAGATCTGACAAGACTGCGCGCGAACCAAACAGGGCGAGGATAAAGCAAGATGGCGTCTGACGGTGAGGACGTTATTGCAGTCGTCACAGTTCAGTGTTCTTAATCTGTGCGTCCATGTACACATATATGTCCTTTATTACACTCTATTAAATAGAGTAACATCGTTAATAACTGTTTGCATCCGGTTATATTAGTCTGAGCGCACTTCTCGAGCTAGTTAGCTTAGCTTGTTAGCTGCTAACAAAGAGAGGCGGAAGTGATGAAAACACATCGCTAAGCAGAGATCAAGTGTGAGTGTAAAGTGTTGTGATTGTGTGAAAATGTGCGAAAGAACCATAGCAGAGTACGAGGAGGAACTTTGTCCAACAAAAGAGGAGAAGGAGCGACAACATGAAAAACATCAAGTTGTGTTACACACAACAGGTTTGTTTACTTCTTACTCTCACATCTTTACTAACTTTATATTTATTATTAACACTTTTCTTCAATAGATTGTCTATAGGAAGATGAATTGTCATGTGAGGATGTTCAGACACACAATATTTATGAGAGGTTGATGTTCCTCTCAGTTTGTAACAAAGTGTATCAACATGTTTACACAAAACTCACACAGTCACCGGGGGAATATTCCAGAGAGCAGGTTAAGTGCAAACTCCTGAGTATATAAATAAGAGAGGTAAGACAAAGTCAGAGTCAGTTACCATGGTAACTGACGCTGTAAACCTAGCCTGCTAGCTGGCAGGTTTGACAAGTTATTTATGTGTGTAAAAGCTATACTGACCTGTTATTTCCTTCATATTGGTGCAGCCATTAACCTACTACAGGGGTCGGCAACCTTTACCACTCAAAGAGCCATTTTGACCCGTTTCACAAATTAAAGAAAACAATGGGAGCCACAAAACTCTTTTGAAATTTAAAATGAAATAACACTGCACACAAAGTTTTTTTTTTGCTTTGTGCTATGTATAAACCAGGGGTCTCAGACACGCGGCCCGTACCTTAATATGAAAATGTAATGTTAGTGCGGCCCGCAAGTTTGATATGAATGCTGCTTGACAGCATCACACTTGCCAACCCTCCCGATTTTTCCGGGAGACTCCCGAATTTCAGGGTAACTATTCTCACGAACGTCTGCTGATTTTCACCCTAACAACAGTAATAAGGGCGTGCCGTGATGGCACTGCCTTTAGCGCCCTCTACAACCTGTACATGCAGCGTGCCAGCCCAGTTACATGTTGTATGCGGCTTCTGCAGACACACATGAGTGACTGCAAGCATACTTGGTCAACAGCCATACAGGTCACACTGAGGGTGGCCATATAAACAACTTTAACACTGTTACAAATATGCGCCACACTGTGAACCCACACCAAACAAGAATGACAAACACATTTTGGGAGAACATCCGCATTGTAACACAACATAAACACAACAGAACAAATACCCAGAATCCCATGCAGGCCTAACTCTTCCGGGCTACATTATACACCCCCGCCTCCCCAACCCTAAACCCCCCCCCCCCCGTGCGCCGGTTGAGGTGGGTGGGGTTGGTGGTAGCGGGGGTGTATAATGTAGCCCGGAAGAGTTAGGGCTGCATGGGATTCTGGGTATTTCTTCTGTTGTGTTTATGTTGTGTTACTGTGCGGATGTTCTCCCGAAATGTGTTTGTCATTCTTGTTTGGTGTGGGTTGACAGTGTGGCGCATATTTGTAACAGTGTTAAAGTTGTTTTATACGGCCACCCTCAGTGTGACCTGTATGGCTATTGACAAAGTATGCCTTGCAGTCACTTACGTGTGTAAGCAGAGGCCGCATACAACATGTGACTGGGCCGGCACGCAGATAGTATGGTGAAAAAGCGGACTCCACGACAGGTTGGAGAGGACGCTAAATGCAGTGCCATCACGGCACGCCCTCAATGTTGTTGTCCGGGTGAAAATCGGGGAATGTTTGCTCCGGGGGAGGCACTGAAATCCGGAAGTCTCCCGGAAAAATTGGGAGGGTCAGCAAGTATGCAGCTGAGCCGAATCAGAGTGATCAAAGAGCCGCATGCGGCTTTGGAGCCGCGGGTTGCCGACCCCTGACCTACTACAACACCTACTACATCGACCGACTCGATGTAGTGTGCATGCTGACTACTAGGTTGTGAGTTCAAACCCCGACTGAGTCATACCAAAGACTATAAAAATGGGACCCATTACCTCCCTGCTTGGCACTCAGCATCAAAGGTTGGAAGTGGGAGTTAAATCACCATAAAAGTTATTGCACCGCTGCTGCTCACTGCTCCCCTCACCTCCCAGGGGGTGATCAAGGGTGATGGGTCAAATGCAGAGAATAATCTGGCCACACCTAGTGTGTGTGTGACAATCATTGGTACTTTAACTTTTTAACGTGGCAGTGATTGTGGAAAAAACAAAGCCTGATCTAAAGATGACATCTTGATCTCACACCATCTCAAACCAATTGGCCTTTCATTATTAAGTGAAATGTCTTAAAGTCGCTTAAATTTGTCTTTAAAGGGGAACATTATCACCAGACCTATGTAAGCGTCAATATATACCTTGATGTTGCAGAAAAAATACCATATATTTTTTTAACCGATTTCCGAACTCTAAATGGGTGAATTTTGGCGAATTAAACGCCTTTCTGTTATTCGCTCTCGGAGCGATGACGTCACGTTGTGACGTCACAACGGAAAGCAATCCGCCATTTTCTCAAACACATTACAAACACCGAGTCAAATCAGCTCTGTTATTTTCCGTTTTTTCGACTGTTTTCCGTACCTTGGAGACATCATGCCTCGTCGGTGTGTTGTCGGAGGGTGTAACAACACGAACAGGGACGGATTCAAGTTGCACCAGTGGCCCAAAGATGCAAAAGTGGCAAGAAATTGGACGTTTGTTCCGCACACTTTACCGACGAAAGCTATGCTACGACAGAGATGGCAAGAATGTGTGGATATCCTGCGACACTCAAAGCAGATGCATTTCCAACCATAAAGTCAAAGAAATCTGCCGCCAGACCCCCAAGAAAAGAGAGCGGATGAGGGTATGTCTACAGAATATATTAATTGATGAAAACTGGGCTGTCTGCACTCTCAAAGTGCATGTTGTTGCCAAATGTATTTCATATGCTGTAAACCTAGTTCATAGTTGTTAGTTTCCTTTAATGCCAAACAAACACATACCAATCGTTGGTTAGAAGGCGATCGCCGAATTCGTCCTCGCTTTCTCCCGTGTCGCTGGCTGTCGTGTCATTTTCGTCGGTTTCGCTTGCATACGGTTCCAAACGATATGGCTCAATAGCTTCAGTTTCTTCTTCAACTTCATTTTAGCCACCCGCCTCCACACTACAACCATCCGTTTCAATACATGTGTAATCTGTTGAATCGCTTAAGCCGCTGAAATCCGAGTCTGAATCCGAGCTAATGTCGCGATAAACTTGCTGTTCTATCCGCCATGTTTGTTTGTATTGGCATCACTATGTGACGTCACAGGAAAATGGATGGGTGTACATAACGATGGTTAAAATCAGGCACTTTGAAGCTTTTTTTAGGGATATTGCGTGATGGGTAAAATTTTGAAAAAAACTTCGAAAAATAAAATAAGCCACTGGGAACTGATTTTTAATGGTTTTAACCCTTCTGAAATTGTGATAATGTTCCCCTTTAACCAAGCAACACTATGTTTTATCCAGATTAATCGAAAACATTTCCAGTAGAACACTTGATTAATAAAATGTTCAATAGCCACAGCCCTATATTTCATGTACGATTTAATATTTAGCATGTAGGAGTTAAAATGTGTTTTGTTTGTGTCCTGTAGACATCCATCAGCTGATTGGACACCAAGAAGAATGTCTCCCTCATCTACAGGGGGACAGTTTCACTTTAGAGGATCCACAGCCCTCACATTTTAAAGGGGACAAGGAGGATCCACAGCCCCCTTATTTTAAAGAGGAAGTGGAGGGAGAGTGTCCTGTAGGGCAGGAGGAGGATGATGTCAGCAAGTTTCCATTGACTGTTGTCTCTGTGAAGACTGAAGAGCATGAAGACAAAGCACCTGAGTCCTCACAGCTTCATCACAGTCCAAGTAAGCACAACATCCACATATCATCTAATACAATGTTTGTGACACATGTTCATCCAGGGGCCACATTTATGACTAAAGATAGAGATATACTTGCTTTTTAACACCACCATTTAAAAATGAATGCTCATCAATCATCAACAGTGTAATTGCTGGGGTGTAACCATGTGACCTAGAGGCCGTCCTCCTTACCTCACGTGGTCAAATGAAGGCAAACATTCAATATGGCTACTGTTTATTTACCTTTAGCAGCACACATGTCAGTATATTTCAAAGGTTTAGTGGTGAAGATTAGGGATGTATACCAAGTATAATTTTTTTTAGTACTGGTTCCTAATTATGTCGTCCATGAGGACCGTGAAGATTCTGGACTAACGACACAACTAATTGTATTTTTAATTCCAGCTGACTGACGTAACTATGACACGTTGTCATATTGGGTTCAGCTGCCGCTGCTACACATTAACATCAGCTTTGAATAATGACAAATAAGGAAGCAACAACATGCAAAAGATTGATGTGTGTGTTATTGACAAGAAGATGACATAACTGCATTTCACCTTGCACTGCACACAGAGTTGACTTCTTTAAGACTTCAAATAAACAGCTGTTTTTTTGTTTGTTTGTTTTTTTCCTTTATTTAACCAGGTAAAAATCCCATTGAGATCAAAGATCTATTTTCCAAGGGAGGCCTGGCCAAGAGGGCAGCAGCAAGGTTACATTAAAAACAGTAAACAACACATAAAACATTAAATGTACAACATTAAAACTTGCTGACATAACACATGTGCATACAGACAAGGTAAACAGTAAACAACACATAAACATTAAATGTACAACATTAAAACTTGCTGACATAACACATGTGCATACAGACAAGGTAAACAGTAAACAACACATAAAACATTAAATGTACAACATTAAAACTTGCTGACATAACACATGTGCATACAGACAAGGTAGACTGCAATCCTTTCACATAAGCTTTAAACTCATTCAATGTACGGTAACAAGGGTTTGAAGTTGAATATTGGATTGTAGGTTATTCCAAGCCTTCACTGCTGAAAACCTAAATGTTTTCTTGCCCAGTTCAGTTCTTACTTTGGGGACGACAAATTGCAGAACATTCATTGAACGAAGATTGTGACTTCCTTCTTTCTTTGTAAAAATACAAAAAAGATAAGATGGGGTGATACCCAGAATGGTTTTGTAGATGAACACGTACCAATGATTGAGGCGCCGAGCACATAAAGATGTCCAGTTAACCATTGAGTATATCACACAATGGTGAGTAAGTTAACCATTGAGTATAACACACAATGGTGAGTAAGTTAACCATTGAGTATAACACACAATGGTGAGTAAGTTAACCATTGAGTATAACACACAATGGTGAGTAAGTTGGTGATGAATGTCAGTGCCCCGTGGTACACACTATCCAGCTTGTGGAGACAACCAGCAGTAGCATTCATGTACAACGCATCTCCATAGTCAATAACAGGTAAAATGGTTGTTTCCACCAATTTCTGTTTCACAGTAAAAGAAAAGCAAGACTTGTTTCTATAATAAAATCCCAGTAAAAGTTTCAGGGTTTTTTTTTTTGCAACATACTGAATGTGCTCCTTAAAACTCAAGTGGTCATCAATTAAAATCCTAAACATTTAAAAGCAGATACTAACACAATTTGTTGCCCATTTCTTGTTCAAATGTTCTCACACAGTGCTGATCTTACAGTTTTTGACGTGGTAAAGAACATACACTTTGTTTTCTCTGCATTTAAAAGCAGTTGAAGATAGCAAAGTTGTTCTTGTACTCTGTCAAATGCTTGTTGTAGATATTTAAAAGCCTCAGCAGGAGTGGGTGCTGTGCAGTATATGACAGTATCATCAGCATAGGAATGGAAAGTTGAGTTCGGAATATTCTGTCCAAGATTATTAAGTATTAATTAATAATGGGCCCAACACAGAACCTTGAGGGACACCCTTTTTCACTTGCAGTATGTCCGAGAAGGAACCTTCTGTCTGAACAGCCTGAGTTCTGCTTGTGAGGTCATTTGCAAACCATCCAACTGCTTGCTGAGAAAAAACAATAGCTGAAAGACGTTTGATTAAAATGACATGATCAACAGTATCAAATGCCTTTGAAAAGTCAATAAAGAGCGACAGACAGCACTGCTTCTTGTCAAGAGCTTCAGTTACATCATTTATAAACCTCATAGCAGCAGTAACAGAACTGTGATTTCTGCCAAAACCTGACTGAAATGGTGACAGAATAAAGTTGGTGTCCAAAAAGTATTGTATCTGTTCACTGATAAGGGATTCAAGCACTTTTGCCAGAACAGAGAGTTTAGCGATCGGTCTGTACCGGTAATCATTTAGATTACAAGGGTCACCTCCTTTTAATAGGCGGATTACAAGGGTAGATTTCCAATCCAAGGGGATTTCATTTGAAATTCGAGTAAAGTTAAAAATGTGAGTCAGTGGTCCAGCTATGATTTCAGCTGCCAACTTTAAAAAGAACGACTCCAACTTATCTGAGCCAGCTGGCTTTCTAGGTTTAAGTTGTTTTAGAGCCCTCATGACCTCTGTTGTGGTAAAGGGTGTAAAGTTAAAAACCTGGGTATTTTCAACGGTTCAGAGTTAATAAAATTATTATTATAATGACTACCCATTTCTCTTCTGTCACTTACTCTGACACCATCAACAAGTATACTAAGTGGGAGATTGACTGAATTACAGCAGGCGGACAAAGATTTGATGATTTTCCAAAACTTCTTTGGGTGTTTGAGGTTTTCAGTTGTTGTGGAGAAATGCAATTCTAATTTTGACTTTCCGAAGGAGAGAGGTAAATTGTTTTCTTAATTGTCTAAAATTGAACCAATCTGCTTCTAACCCTGACTTGCGTGCCCTGGCCCAAGCAGCATTACGCTCATGCAATACATCTGACAGGTCCGATGTGAACCACTGATTGTCACGTCCTTTAACCCTACATTTTCTAAAAGGGGCATGTTTGTTCACTATACTCAAAAAGTTTTTGTGAAAATATTTCCAAGCCAGTTCAACATTATCAAAAAGAGCAATTTTATCCCAATTAAAAAGATGCAAGTCATGTAAAAAAGCTTGCTTCTCAAATAATTTAATATAATGTTTTTCAAGAAGACGAGGCTTGCTTTTAGGAATCCATGTGTCTCGCACTACTGCAATCACACAATGATCACTCACATCATTAGGGAAAACACCAGATGCAGCACATTTAAAGGGCATATTTGTTAGAATTAAGTCAATGAGTGTAGCTTTTTGAGGGCATTAAGGATTAGGTCTTGTAGCTGAGTTAATTAATTGTGTTAAATTTAGAGATTCACACTGTGCTTTCAAAGAGTCAGTCACAGATGTGAGCCAGTCCCAGTTTAAATCACTATTTCCTTGTATTTCAGTTGAGACAGAAGCATTACAAGAGTAGATAGGGAATTAGTAGGGGCAGATGGAGGCCTATAACACCCCACTACCATAATGTGGTGATTTCTAGCTAATTCGATTTCAAGTGCTAACAGTTCAAGTTCTTTACTTACTGATTCAAAGAGCACTAATTTAACATCAAACCTCTGCTTAATATATATGGCCACTCCACCATCTTTTCTTTGTCGGTCAGTACGATAGACATTATAGCCATGAATGTAAATATCTTTATCAAGCACAGATTGTTTAAGCCAAGTTTCAGATAAGACTACAATATCAGCATTTGTTGAGTTTATCCAGATCTTTATCATATCCAGTTTAGGGAGTAAACTCTGAACATTGATATGAATAATCCCAAGACCAGATCTAGTTTTAAAATCTGCAGTTGTAAGACATTGTGTAGGTGTATCAGGGCCTGGATTAGTCTCAACATTTCCTGAGAGCAATAACAATATTATAACTAAACATTTGCACTTAAAGTTACCATCTTTTGAGTCAGTCTTTAATCTGTGAAAGTAAGTGCTCACAATAGGGGAGGATGCAGTAATGTTGACGTGATCTCTCAAAACAAGGAAACAATAAGAATGAATGGACTCTACCATAGTATGCAGCCATTTTGTTTTGTCCAAAGTCACAGAAATCTTCAACTGAGATAAGGCCGAGGTTATTTTGTAGCTGCCACTATGATGAATTGTCAAATGATCAAATATGTCAAACTGTGCATCTTGAAGTAGCATAGCTCGTGAGTGGGGGTGACCAGACCCATTTGGGACACCAGTAAAACCACACAAAAGTATAAAACACAATGTAATAATATGTGACATAGTGAGAGGAGAAGTTCCACTCGTTTCACACCTGCTGCCCTCTGGGAAGCGCTACAGGTGCATTAAAACCAAAACAAACAGGCTAAAGAACAGCTTCTTCCCCAGGGCCATAACCATCCTGAACGGACTGCCCCATTGTCCCTCATAACTGCCTTCTCTTCGGTGCAATAACCCATTCCACCAACCACCCTGTTTTTGTTTTGTTTTTTCATGTATATATTCATTTCACACCATATTCATTGCACTTCTACATTTTTTTAATTTTTATATATTTGCACATTGTTTTTCTAGCATGCACACATCGCACTGTATGGAATGGCCTCAATCTCGTTACCTTGCGTAATGACAATAAAGCTGATTCTGATTTACCACTTTTGAAGATGTTAGCAGACAGGACTAAAGACTAGCAACCAAGGCTGACGGGTGGAAGCCCGTAGACAAAGCCAATGGCTGGAGGCAAACAGCAGGTCGATGGGAGGCTAGTAGGCAGGTCGATGGTGAAAGGCTGGTAGGTAGGTCGATGGTGGAAGGCTAGCAGGCAGGTCGATGGTGGAAGGCTAGCAGGCAGGCCGATGGTGAAAGGCTGGTAGGCAGGTTGATGGTGGAAGGCTGGTAGGCAGGTTGATGGTGGAAGGCTGGTAGGCAGGTTGATGGTGGAAGGCTAGCAGGCAGGTCGATGGTGGAAGGCTGGTAGGCAGGTTGATGGTGGAAGGCTAGCAGGCAGGTCGATGGTGGAAGGCTAGGAGGCAGGTCGATGGTGGAAGGCTAGTGGCACGGTTGATAGAGTGGCCGTGCCAGAGGGTTCCTGGTTCAATCCCCACCTTCTACCAACCTAGTCACGTCTGTTGTGTCCTTGAGCAGGACACTTCACCCTTGCTCCTGATGGGTCGTGGTAAGTGCCTTGCATGGCAGATCCCGCCATTAGTGTGTGAATGAGTGAATGAGACGGGATGAGTTGGCTAAGTACAAAAATGAGTCGAAATTTTTGAATGAAAGAAACTGCTGTTCTAAATGTGTCCTCTAGATGTCGCCATAGCAATTCTTTGTTTCTTTGTAGATGATGCTACATATCTAAAACACAACTAAAATACATGATGTTAGCGCACCAGTCGGGGAAAATGAGCAAACTACATCAATAACATCCTGTAATTTGATTTTGATATTATTTATTTATCTTGATGGATTGAAAATGAACACCAATGAGTTGACTGATGAACATTATCACATAATTGATTCTGAAAGTGTAAAAAAGGACAACTAAAGATAGAATACTATTGTATGTAAAAAAACAAAAACAACATGATTCGTACATATTCAGAATGTGTTTGTTCTATTTTTAAACAAAGAAAACAATCTGCAATTGTCTTTATTTTTTACGTTATCTTGCCGTGATTTTACCAGTCCGGCCAACTTGGAGTAGATCTTCCTCCACGTGGCCCTCCATCTAAAATTAGTTTAAACACCCCTGGCCGAGATCTTCCTGCGAAAAGCAGATACGAGAAAAAAATCTAATTATGAAACGGAATAGATCCCTAAAGATTTGTTGAGTAATATCAAGGATTATCCGTCGGTGGCGTTCCCAAACATGTGGAACTATCTTGAGTTCCAGACGTCATTCTACACCACAAATTGTGGTTAAGTTTAGAGATAAAGTTTAGGTGTCATAGACCGTATACAGAATAAAATATTTACACACTTTATATCAGTGAGTGTGAAGTTAAGAATGCCTCAATCAATGCTGCTTTGTGTCATGTCTGTGTAATCATGTTTTGTTTTAAGTCATGTTTTGTTTAGTTATAGGACTCTTTAGTTTCTGTCTTTTCACTCCCTTGTCTTGTTTCCATGATTACCCCATTAGTTTCACCTGTTCCACGTTTGGACTCATTGTGCACTCTTGATTGTCACCATAGCAACCCATTAGTTTTCACCTGTCACGTCACGCACCTGTTTCACGTCTTGAGTCACGCACCTGTTTTCGTTAATCATGTCTGTAGTATTTAAGTTCAGTGTTTTTCAGTTTGTCTTTCTGACGACCTCCCCACATTTATGCTCTGTCCATGCCTGATACTTCTTTCCATGTCCATTCTTCATGCAACTATTTTTGTCCAAGCCAAGTAAGTTTTTGTTCCATGTTTATAGTCTTTTTGGTTTCATAGTTTGTTCTCCGCCATTGTGCGTGTTTTTTGTTTGTACTTTTTTGCTATAGTCTTTTGGTTTCATAGTTTATTCTCCGCCACTGTGCGCGCTTTTTGTTTTTGATATAATAAATAAATCATGTACCTTCATTCCCGTCTCGCCCGTGCCAACTTTCCGTTGCATCCCGGAAAAGCAAACACCCAAGACCAAGTCTTGACACTTTGTACTTATAAAAAAAACTTGCTCCTCATTAAATTTCCAAGTCTGTTTTTGTACTCACTTTTGAATGAATTTTAGTGGCTGGGACAAAAGGAAGTATTACCGTGTTTTTATTGGTTGTTTTGTTACACTCTTTTAACACAACACACAAAAGAACACAAATAATGTCATTGTGTTAACAGTGTCAGTCAGTCCAAAACTATTTCTATTCTCTCTTTATCTTATTGACTTATTTACCCAACAGACGTTCAACAGCCCCTTCACATTAACGAGGAAGAGGATGATCCACAGCCCACCCACATGAAAGAGGAAGAGGAGGATCCACACATGAAAGAGGAAGAAGAGGGAGAGTGTGTTGTAGGGCAGGAGGAGGATGTTGTCTGCAAGTTTCCACTGACTGTTGTCTCTGTGAAGACTGAAGAGCATGAAGACAAAGCACCTGAGTCCTCACAGCTTCATCACAGTCCAAGTAAGCACATATCATTTTATTCTCAGGGCATTCAATCCATCACAACTGGACTGTTCACTTTGTCTTAGAAGACTCATCCAAGTAGGCTTCATCACTTCATGCTCATACACTTCAAGTCTTAAATCTAATCATTGGAATTTAGAGGGGAACTGCACTTTTTGGGAATTTTTCTATTGTTCACAATCTTTATAAAAGACATGATGGTGGATATATATTTAAAAAAATCGCATTCTAAGTAGGGCTGTGTGATATGGCCTTTTATTAAAATCTCTATTTTTAGTCCATGTCACGATACACCATATATATGTGTACATTTTGCCTTAGCCTTGAATGAACACTAATGCATATAATGACAGCAGTATGATGATTCTATGTGTCTACATTAAAACATTCTTCTTCATACTGCATTAATATATGCTACTTTTAAACTTTCATGCAGAGAGGGAAATGACAACTAAGTCAATTTAGCAAAAGTGTATTTATTAAACAGTTATTAAGCAGTGGTACAAACATTCATGTCATTTCAAAACAGAAAGTGCAAGATTGTCAGACATTTTAAAACAAGCTATTAGTGCACTTTTGTGCATGATGTCACTAAGATGACATCAAAAGAACACTAAATTAAAGTGCACTTTTTGTACAGAACGGCACTACAATAGTTTAAAACAAATAAAGTGCACTTTTGTGCATGATGTCACACAAGATATTTCAATAAGTGTCAAATAAAAATGAGCTGCATAATAGGAAATCAAATAGTGTATGTCCTTTACTATGTGGTAGGTTCCTGCGGACGTTATCTCCTTCTGTTGTTGACTATTTGTTTCATACGGTGTTGATGTGGAAATGGTTGCTTGGGCATTTTGTGGGTGTGGCACTGAACGGAGATGTTGACATGCAGAGTTTCATGCACTCCTCATTCTCTAGCGGGTGACTTTTCAAATGATGCTACATTAGCAGTGCTGCTACTTTTTGTAGCAATGCTTTTGCCGCATACTTGTTCACCATCTACCCGCTTGAAGCCAAACCACCCCCAGACGATGGACCCCCTGCTGTTTGTCTTGGGAATTAATTATTCCTTCATTTGTTACCAGATTGGCACCTTCTTTCTCTCGTATTACCACTAGCACCACAGCTAACGTTACCATGCCGCTACCTGTCTGCTCCGTGAGAGCGTATGACGTTGCACACGTGACAGTATGTGATGTATGTAAGAAGGTGCGCTTGTTTTATGTATTTGTGAGAAGAAGAGAGACAAGAAAGAGTGAGAAGAGCCTGTAGTGTAATGCCTGCAGCTAAAAGCAACTGTGTGAGAACGTATACTCCAATATCACCATATAGTCATTTTCTATATCGCACAGAGACAAACCCACAATACATCCAGTATATTCCATAAATCACCCAGCCCTAATTCTAACTCATAAATGTAAATAAAAGTCCACTTGCAATGGAGCCAATGGGAGGTCCTCTATAACCATCCAAGATACACCAACAATACTCCATTTGCATTTTGTGGCTTGAATGTCCACCAAGTGTTAGTTGAGTTGAGTTGAATTGAGTTGTGTTGAGTTTATGTGGAACATGCAAGCATACAACATGATACATCACACATGCATGCATACAACATGATACATCACACATGCATGCATACAACATGATACATCACACATGCATGCATACAACATGATACATCACACATGCATGCATACAACATGATCCATCACACATGCATACATACAACATAAAACATCACACATGCATGCATACAACATGATGCATCACACACGCATGCATACAATATGATACATCACACATGCATGCATACAACATGATACATCACACATGCATGCATACAACATGATACATCACACATGCATGTATACAACATGATACATCACACATGCATGCATACAACATGATACATCACACATGCATGCATACAACATGATCCATCACACATGCATACATACAACATGAAACATCACACATGCATGCATACAACATGATGCATCACACATGCATGCATACAACATGATACATCACACATGCATGCATACAACATGATACATCACACATGCATGCATACAACATGATACATCACACATGCATGCATACAACATGATACATCACACATGCATGCATACAACATGAAACATCACACATGCATGCATACAACATGAAACATCACACATGCATGCATATAACATGAAACATCACACATGCATGCATACAACATGAAACATCACACATGCATGCATACAACATGAAACATCACACATGCATGCATACAACATGATACATCACACATGCATGCATACAAACATGATACATCACACATGCATGCATACAACATGATACATCACACATGCATCAACATGATATATCACACATGCATGCATACAACATGATACATCACACATGCATGCATACAACATGATACATCACACATGCATGCATACAACATGATACATCACACATACATGCATACAACATGATACATCACACATGCATGCATACAACATGATACATCACACATGCATGCATACAACATGATACATCACACATGCATGCATAACATGATACATCACAATTTCCAGTTTTATCTATTCAACATGTTGGAAAAGGAGTAAGAAGGTTCTCTTCTAGTATTCTATGTTTGTTTGTGAAACTCTCTAATCTGTTATTGGACACTTTTTCAATGATTTTAGAAAACTGTGGAAGTAAAGAAACAGGTCTATAATTTGTAAATTGGTGTTTGTCTCCAGTCTTATAAATTGGTGCAACTTTAGCTATTTTCATTTAGTTTGGGTATTTGAAATGATAGGTTACTAATATACATGAATGGTCCTGAGATCTCTTCTAGAACCTTTTGTATGGTTTCCATATCAATTCCATTACAATCAGTTGAAGTCTTAGATTACAGGATTACAACTATTTCCTCCTGTGTCACATTACTGAGGAACATGGAGTTGGGATTTGGCTCTATGGTATCATTATAGTCCTCAATTGAAACTGGGTCTGGAATCCTTTCTTCCAATTTTGGTCCAATATTTACAAAGTAATTATTGACGCTTTCAACTACTTCCTTTATGTTGTCATTATTTGTGTTTCCGTCTAAGAAGTATTGGGGGTAATCCCCCCAAATATAAGCTTTGGCTTCAGCCTATTCCTTTTTCCGTCATTCTTTTTCTTTTCTTTGTGTGTGTAAATGTGTATGATTGTTAAATATGTATCATCTATACTGTTAAACTGGTCACACAGAATGGTTGATGGTTGATTATATGATGGAAATAAACTTATTTCATTCAAATAAACATATGGGACGCAGGTTGTCTTACGTCAGCACCAGAAGTGGTCAAATCAGCTGCTCACCTGGCAGGTTTTTTGGGGATGAATAGGGAAGTCCTTCTTTAGCTGCCGTCTTGTCTTATCATATATTGCTGCCTTTTCACCTGTCAATGTTCACTTTTGTATGCACATTAAATCAACAACAAATCTTGACTTTGGAGCAATGTTCACAGACTCTAGTATTTGGCTCTCTATTAGATGTGACAGTGCCTACCTCTTTAGGACCACCCTTTCTAGATATATAAAGATGTGTATTTACAACATTAATATATACATACTATGCAAATATAATAAAAGGTAAGCTTTTAGTTACTTTTAATAAGTTTTGTTTCAAATGTTTTGTTTGTTATTGGTTTTTAATCTTCATTATTTACTTCACGTTATTACAGTATGTCTCTATATACATATTTATTTTATACATTTTGGCTAAAGGAGGCACATTTCAATTTCTTACTCACACTTGTTATTTCATATGTTGACCAGAGAGGGATGATTAGGGAATTCCTTCTTTAGTCCTTCTTTAGCTGCCGTCTTGTTTTATCATATATTGCTGCCTTTGCACCTGTCAATGTTAGTTTTATATGCACATTAAATCAACAAAAAATCCTGACTTTGGAGCAATGTTCACAGACTCTAGTATTAGATGCAATGTTATTGGGACCATGATTTATGTCATCACTTGTTCACACCTCCTCATATTAAAGATACTTTTCCTTTTTTCACACACACACACACACACACACACACACACACACACACACACACACACACATTATTGTATGTGTGGCCTTCTTGAAAAATGGCTACCTCTTTAGGACCAGCATTTTTAAATATATAAAGATATATATGTATATACATTGTTTTGATTCATTTCAATATCTTACACACACTTGTTATTACATATGTTGACCAGATGTTGAGATATTTGCTGGGAGTCCATATTGGTTCTCCACCAGCGTCCCACTTTTGTTGATAAATAAATCTAATCAGCTATTGAATAGTTTTTCCATGATTTTGGAGAATGGTGGAAGTAATGAAACTGGTGTGTAGTTAGTAAACTGGTGTATGTCTCCATTCTTAGAAATTGGTAGGACTTTTGCAATTTTCATTTTGTCAGGGAATTTGCCGGTTAGAAATGATACGTTGCTGATATATGTCAGAGGTTCTGAAATGTCTTCTATAACCTTTTTTATGGTTACCATATCTATTCCATGACAGTCGGTTGAGGTCTTGGATTTACAATGTTTTACAATTTTGATTATTTCTTCTTTTGTCACGTTCTTAAGAAACATGGAATTGGGATTTCTGTCTATGAGCTCACTCAAGTCCTCAACTGATCCATCATCTGCATTTGGAAATCTTTGTTCCACATTTTTTCCGATATTAACAAAGTAATCATTAAAACGTTCAACTATTTGGTTCATATTGTCATTTTTTGTATTTCCATGTAGAAAGTACTGGGGGTAATCTTTCTTAGCAGCATTTTTAATGATGCTATTTAGGATGCCCCATGTTGCTCTCATGTTGTTTCTGTTCTTCTTTAATAATTGTCTGTAGTATTCCTTCTTACATGTTCCTAGTATACCAATTAGCTTGCTTTTATATTTATTATACTTATTTTCTGCCTCTATAGATGTCTGTGTTATTAATATTCCATATAATGTCTTTTTTTTGTGACAAGCATTTTTCAGTCCTTTTGTCATCCATGGTTGGTTGTTTTTCTTTTGCTTCTTACTAACTTCCTTCCATGGACAACATAAACATTGATATTATACATGTGGGCCAATATATATATATATATATATATATATATATATATATATATATATATATATATATATTTGATGTGGCAAGCTACTTTTGCAGTGTAGCTTGTAGTGTAGTGTGCTACAATTCTCTGAGGATAGCTTAGCTCCATTTAATTGAGAGTAACTTGTAGCTTAGCTTACTACATTGTCCAGGTAGCTTGCCCATCACTGTCTATTTGGCCTAGCTCACATGTCAATAGTTTGAATACTGCAAACTTCAATACAGTAACACCTCATTTGTTCTGCAGACGTCCAGCGGGTGTCAGCGGGGAGTCATGAAGAGGAGTGGCACACCAGTGTGGGACAGAAGGAGCTACAGGCCCCCTCCCACATTAAAGAGGAGCAGCTTCATGATGAAGATGAAGCTCAGTCCTTACAGCTTCATCACAGTCAAAGTGAGGAGAACAGAGGGGCGGAGCTTGTAAGTCAACACATCACAGAAGCTGATGGAGAGCATTGTGAAGATATCAAGTCAGAACCAGACAGCATCTTTGCTCCACTGTCAGACATGGACCACATGATGTCACACTCTTCTGATCACAGTGACCACATCCAAAAACCTTTGGAGAGTAAAAATGACTCTAAAGGTGATACGAGACATCACACTAACAACAAACACTTTGACTGCTCTGAATGTGGGAAATCATTTAGACGGAAGAGTCATTGTACAGTACACATGAGAATACATACTGGAGAGAAACCTTTTACTTGCTCTGTTTGTAAGAAGAGTTTCTCCACAAAGCAAAACATGACCACACACATGAGAACACACACTGGAAAGAAACCTTTTGCTTGCTCAGCTTGTGCTAAAAGATTCAACATAAAGAATGACATGATATTACACATGAGAACACACACAGGTGAGAAACCTTTTACTTGCTCTGTTTGTAAGAAGAGTTTCTCTAGAAAGCAACACATGACCACACACATGAGAACACACACTGGAGAGAAACCTTTTTCTTGCTCAGCTTGTGCTAAAAGATTCAACACTAAGAATTACATGATATTACACATGAGAACACACACAGGTGAGAAACCTTTTACTTGCTCTGTTTGTAAGAAGAGTTTCTCCAGAAAGGAACATATGACCACACACATGAGAACACACACTGGAAAGAAACCTTTTGCTTGCTCAGCTTGTGCTAAAAGATTCAACATAAAGAATGACATGATATTACACATGAGAACACACACAGGTGAGAAACCTTTTACTTGCTCTGTTTGTAAGAAGAGTTTCTCTAGAAAGCAACACATGACCACACACATGAGAACACACACTGGAAAGAAACCTTTTGCTTGCTCAGCTTGTGCTAAAAGATTCAACATAAAGAAGGACATGATATTACACATGAGAACACACACAGGTGAGAAACCTTTTACTTGCTCTGTTTGTAAGAAGAGTTTCTCCAGAAAGGAACACATGACCATACACATGAGAACACACACTGGAGAGAAACCTTTTGCTTGCTCAGCTTGTGCTAAAAGATTCAACACTAAGAAGAACAATATATTACACATGAGAACACACACTGGAGAGAAACCTTTTGCTTGCTCAGTGTTAGAATAATTATGTATGTATTAACACACTAACTTTAGTATGCTTAAAGTTTGTTGCTTTAGTTATTAGTTATTGTGCTCAAGTTAGACTTTTCTATTTGAGCAAGGACAAAAACTTCTTGTCTGAGGGGTGGCCTCAGCCACAGATGTTATCTTTGTTTTAGCCCGCTAACAGCCAAGGACTTCAAGGACCTCAACGGAGATAAGATGACAACACGCAGACGAAGCGGAGACAAGGCGAAATCACAAGGCCCCCACCACATTCTGTCACGTATAGTGCGTCCTGGACCTGCTTTGCATAATATATGTGACCACTCTTTTTAGAGGCGGCCTCAGTGATGTTGACTGTGGAACTACTGAATAAATAGAGGGACGCGGGAGCTGAACCTTAGAGCGTAGGGCGAGACTGTGACTAAGTGTGCAGCTCCATGCGTTCTCCACATGAGCTAAATTGAACTCTGTCTCTGCATTATTCCTTGCTTCTTGTCTGATTAATAGATGTCATCAGTGTTTGAACTTGACACTTACATTGTGCTTAAAGATTCAACACTAAGAAGGAAATTATATTACACATGATAACACACACAGGTGAGAAACATTTTGCTTGCTTGTAAGAAGAGTTTCTCCAGAAAGCAAAACATGACCACACACATGAGAACACACACTGGAGAGAAATCGTTTAGTTGCACTGCGTGTGATAAGATGTTCAGGTATAAAGATCAGGTCAGTAAACACAAGTGTGTAACAGTGACGGAAGCTGCAGGGATTTAAAAACACTTAAAGGCCTACTGAAATGAAATGTTCTTATTTAAACGGGGATAGCAGATCCATTCTTTGTGTCATACTTGATCATTTCGCGATATTGCCATATTTTTGCTGAAAGGATTTAGTATAGAACAATGACGATAAAGTTCGCAACTTTTGGTCGCTGATAAAAAAAAGCCTTGCCTGTACCAGAAGTAGCGTGACGTCACAGGTTGAAAGGCTCCTCACATCTTCGGACTGAGAAAGCGACGATTACCCCATTAATTTGAGCCAGGATGAAAGATTTGTGGATGAGGAACGTGAGAGTGAAGGACTAGAGTGCAGTGCAGGGTGTATCTTTTTTCGCTCTGACCGTAACTTAGGTACAAGGGCTCATTGGATTCCACACTCTCTCCTTTTTCTATTGTGGATCACGGATTTGTATTTTAAACCAACTCGGATACTATATCCTCTTGAAAATGAGAGTCGAGAACGCGAAATGGACATTCACAGTGACTTTTATCTCCACGACAATACATCGGTGAAGCACTTTAGCCACGGAGCTAACGTGATAGCATCGTGCTTAACTGCGGATAGAAACAGAAGAAATAAGCCCCTGACTGGAAGGATAGACAGAATATCAACAATACTACTATTACTTCTACTATCAGGAGACACCGAACCAAACTCTGGACCTGTAACCACACGGTTAATGCTGTCCAGCCTGGCGAAGCCTAGCAATGCTGTTGCTAACGACGCCATTGAATCTAACTTAGCTACGGGACCTCGACACAGCTATGCTAAAAACATTAGCTCTCCACCTACGCCAGCTCTCATCTGCTCATCAACACCCGTGCTCACCTGCGTTCCAGCGATCGACGGCGCGACGAAGGACTTCACCACGATGATCGGTGCGGTCGGCGGCCCGGAGACGGAGGAAGTCAACCCAGACAGGTGAGGACAGCGGCGTGGCGGCGGGCGTTGTAGCTTTCGACGACACCCTGGCCGCCATCAGAGTCGGCAAGAAACATATATTTCCCCAAAGTTACGTACGTGACATGCACATAGCGACACGCACGGACGGGCAAGCGATCAAATGTTTGGAAGCCAAAGCTGTTGTCACGGTAGCGCGTCTGCTATCCAAGTCAAAGTCCTCCTGGTTGTGTTGCTGCAGCCGCCGCTAATACACGATCCCACCTACAGCTTTCTTCTTTGCAGTCTCCATTGTTAATTGAACAAATTGCAAAAGATTCACCAACACAGATGTCCAGAATACTATGGAATGATGTGGTGAAAACAGACGACTTAAACTGGCCACCGTGCTAATCCAAAATGTCTGCTTCAACCCGTGACGTCACGCGCAAACGTCATCATACCGAGACGCACTGGCTGAGGCTCGCAGTAATCCCGCCTCCTTGTGGATAATGCACCCCCGCCGTAGAATGCACCCCCTGACGGGAGTGTTATATTAACTAAAGCCCACACTTAAACTTTCCACGTGCAAAATTGAATCTATTTAAAAAAAGTTATTTATTAAGAAGCCAAAAAGTGCAAAAACAATAATGTTCGTGTTGGAGGAGTTGTGAATGACTGCAGGGCCACAACATTAGGTACACCTGCAGACTGCAGCACGGATTTCATATTGCGTTCATTCACAACTCCTCCAACACGAACATTATTGTTTTTGCACTTTTTGGCTTCTTATTAAATAACTTTTGTAACCTATTTTTATGGGCTTTCCTCTTTGTGATGTTAAGTTCCTGTTATACGCTGTTATACAGTATATGCCTTGAGCTCTTATTTTGAAGGCGCTAAGAGCGGAAGTGATGACACTTTGGAGTGGAGCGGAGGTTTTTGAAAGAAGGTAAAGTGGTCCTCGTGTAAACTGGAGCATCCGTGTTTGTTATTTTGTAGTTTTATACAGTATAGGCGACATTTATAAACCCTCGGTTACACTTTTTTAAATAGATTCAATCTTGCACGTGGAAAGTTTAAGTGAGGGCTTTAGTTGATATAACACTCCCGTCAGGGGGTGCATTCTACGGCGGGGGTGCATTATCCAGCACAACAGTGGCGCATGGACTTCATTTATAAGTAAAGGTAAGACCATAATAACGTTTTTTTTTATTAAATGTGCTTTTTTGTGTGCTACAGTTTGTATGTGTAAAGTTAAAGTTAAGTTAAAGTAGCAATGATTGTCACACACACACTAGGTGTAATGAAATTTGTCCTCTGCATTTGACCCATCCCCTTGATCACCCCCTGGGAAGTGAGGAGCAGTGGGCAGCAGCGGCGCCGCGCCCGGAATAATTTTAGGTGATTTAACCCCCAATTCCAAGCCTTGATGCTGAGTGCCAAGCAGGGAAGAATGCTGGTATGAGCTTTTAAACATAACCCGTTAACTGCTGCCAATCAAATGGTGACTAAGATACTCTTTAGGGTTCATATGTTTGTAAATCTGACTGTGATGAAGTCAGTGCCTCACCAGCCATCAACCTCACCGCACGTCACTGGTATTTATAAATGGTAGATTTATATAGGCTAGTAAGGTCAAGTTTTGGCAGCCTTCATCAGAGGTGTCACGTGATGTTAGCGTGACGTGTTATATGGATTGTTCCATCCCACCTGAAGTGGTGTCCCCTGGTGTGCGCCGGGGGTAGGGCGGGGCGCCTCCTGTCGTCTGGATGTCTGGATGTGTCCCAGGTGTGGGATAGTTGGTAACTTGTCAGGTACAAAACTTTACCTTACTAGCCTATATAAATCAACCATTTATACATTTAAAAAAATTGTTGATGCATATTAAAACTTTGTTCAACTCTGGACGCTGCAGGTCTCCTGTGACGTCTGTGATCAGCGGAACCGCTAGGAAGCCACTTCCACAGTTTAATAACTGAGGAAATATGTCCCTGGACACATGAGGACTTTGAATATGACCAATGTATGATCCTGTAACTACTTGGTATCGAATCCATACCTAAATGTGTGCTATCATCCAAAACTAATGTAAAGAATCAAAGAAGAGAAGAATAAGTGATTATTACATTTTAACAGAAGTGTAGATAGAACATGTTAAAACAGAAAATAAGCAGATATTAACAGTAAATGAACAAGTAGATTAATAATCAATTCTTACAGTTTGTCCCTCATAATGTGTACAAAATAATAGGTGTATAAATGACACAATATGTTACTGCATACGACTAATTAGGAGTCTTTGTTTGTTTACTTACTACTAAAAGACAAGTTGTCTAGTATGTTCACTATTTTATTTAAGGACTTAACTGCAATAATAAACTTATGTTTCATGTACACTCGGATTTTTTGTTCAAATAAAGCCAATAATGCAATTTTTGTGGTTGCCTTTATTTCTAAATGTATCGAAATACTGAAGCTCATGGAGAGAATGCCAAGAGTGTGCAAAGCATTAATCAGAGCAAGAGTGGCTAATTTAGAACTTTACAGTACAGATAAGAACAACATTTCCTTACATAAGCTCATGGAAGTGCAGGATAAAAAAGCAATAAGGTGCATATATAAATAAATAAATAGGTTACTGTACAGATAAATATATTGCACTTTTTCACATGCGTCCACGTTTATGGATGTATGTTATATTGTCTTTTTTATTCCAGCCAGTTAATAAAAACCAATAACCAATCACCCCCTGGAAGGTGAGGGGAGCAGTGAGCAGCAGCGGTGGCTGCACCCGGGAATCCTTTTGGTGATTTAACCCCCAATTCCAACCATTGATGCTGAGTGCCAAGCAGGGAGGAAATGGCTCCCATTTTTATAGTCTTTGGTATGGCTCGGCCGGGGTTTGAACTCACAACCTACCCATCTCAGGGCGGACACTCTAACCACTAGGCCACTGAGTACAGTTTGGTAGAGTGGTATATCGGTTTTTGTTAGTAAGTCATTCCAAAAAGTCAGACAAAGACCGAATTGTTCGAAAACCAAAGCCATTTCCTTTTTTGGGAAAAAAAATCTAAATACTATTATACGTTCCAGACACCCAAAAATATGTATAAATGATGAATTAAATGGATGAATGAATATATTTACCACCGCCTTCACCTTTTGTGAAGGACTATTGTTGGCAAAAACAGAGTTTAACGGAAAGGTAAGAGGGGATGGGAGAGTCACACGGACAGCACCTTTGTATAGGGATGTCCGATAATGGCTTTTTGCCGATATCCGATATTGTCCAACTCTTTAATTACCGATACCGATGTCAACCGATACCGATATATATATAGTCGTGGAATTAACACATTATTATGCCTAATTTGGACAACCTGGTATGGTGAAGATAAGGTTCTTTAAAAAAAAAAAAAAAAATACAATAAAATAATTTTCTTGAATAAAAAAGAAAGTAAAACAATATAAAAACAGTTTCATAGAAACGAGTAATTAATGAAAATACTGTTAAAGGTTAGTACTATTAGTGGACCAGCAGCACGCACAATCATGTGTGCTTACGGACTGTATCCTGTCATGTCTGTGTAATCATGTTTTGTTTTAGTCATGTTTTGTTTTGTTTAGTTATTGGACTCTTTAGTTTCTGGTTGTTTACTCCCTTGTTTTGTTTCCATAGCAACCCATTAGTTTTCACCTGTCACGTCACGCACCTGTTTCACGTTTTGAGTCACGCACTTGTTTTCGTTAATCATGTCTGTGTTATTTAAGCTTTTCTTTTTCTTTTGGTCAGCCTGGCGACATCACATTTATGCTCTGCACGCTCTTTATCCTCTCAAGCCATGTTCACAGTCCCATGCCACAGTAAGTGTTTTGTTTCGTGTTCTGAGTTAATTGCCTTTGTGCTATAGTCTTTTTGCTTTCATAGTTTGTTCTCCGCCATTGTGCGCGCCTTTAGTTTGTTCCTTTTGTTATTGCTAAAATAAAATATGTACTCACATTCCCGTCTTGCCCGAGCCAACTTTCCGTTGCCTTCCGGAAAAACAAAACCCAAGGACCAAGTCATGACAGTATCCCTTGCAGACTGTATTGATATATATTGATATATAATGTAGGAACCACAATATTAATAACAGAAAGAAACAACCCTTTTGTGTGAATGAGTGTAAATGGGGGAGGGAGTTTTTTTGGGTTGGTGCACTAATTGTAAGTGTATCTTGTGTTTTTTATGTTGATTTAATAAAAAATAAAAACAAAAATAAAAATAATAATATAAAAAACAAAAAAAACGATACTGATAATAAAAAAAAGTGATACCGATCATTTCCGATATTACATTTTAAAGCATTTATTGGCCGATAATATCGGCATGGCGTAGTGGGTAGAGCAACCGTGCCAGAAACCAGAGGGTTGCAGGTTCGCTCCCCGCCTCTTACCATCCAAAAATCGCTGCCATTGTCTCCTTGGGCAGGACACTTCACCCTTTGCCCCCGGTGCCACTCACACCGGTGAATTGAATGATGAATGATAGGTGGTGGTCGGAGGGGCCGTTGGCGCAAATTGCAGCCCCGCTTCCGTCAGTCTACCCCAGGGCAGCTGTGGCTATGAAAGTAGCTTACCACCACCAGGTGTGAATAAATGATGGGTTCTACATGTAAAGCCACTTTGGGTACTGTCGGAGGCAGATATTTACATATATCCGTATTTAAGTGTTACTTCTTTTGATTTCATAATCATATTAGTGTTTTTCTTCCAATTGTGGTCTTTTGGTTGTCTGCAAATACTGTGTGCTAAACCTTGAGTGAGGAATGTAAGAAAGAGAGATACTCCTTTCTCTTATCTAGCCTTATGTCCAGGTGCGGAGGACAATGGGCATGTGTTTTGGCTGGAGGGACATGACTGCGAGGGTGGGAGGGAGAGAGACTTGATAGGGGAGAGGGTTTTTCATGGGAGGGGGGCAGACCATCTTGGCGGCGCGATTGAATGTTCTATGCTGGACTGGTCTCAATGTATTTACAAAGCTTTGCAAATATATTACAAAATACCTATTCTGTCTCTGGTGGTTTTTCTACTCAGCTTTAAGTGTCGTAAAGAGCTTGGGAGCGACTTGTGACTTGAATTCCCTGGGAGGAACAACTGGTCCAAACGCAACAGTACTTAGAAAAGCGCTATATAAATCTCAGGTATTATTATTATTATTATTATTGGACATCTCTACCTTTGTACTTTGCTCGGAGTTCCAATACAAGTGTGTGACATATCAGTACATTTGGACACACCTTCTCATTCATGACTATTTGCATTGTAGATTGTCATCAAAACTATGAATGAACACAAAAAAAAGTGAAATAACTGAAGACATGTTTTATATTGTAGTTTCTTCAAAATAGCCACCCTTGTTCTGATTAATGCTTTGCACACTCTTGGCATTCTCTCCATGAGCTTCAAGAGGTAGTCACCTGAAATGGTTTTCCAACATTCTTGAAGGAGTTAGCTCATGGAGAGAATGCCAGGAGTGTGCAAAACAGTAATCAGAGCAAATGGTGGCTATTTTGAAGAAACTAGAATATAAAACATGTTTTCAGTTATTTTTTTGTTAAGTACATAACTCCACATGTGTTCATTCATAGTGTTGATGTGACAATCTACAATGTAAATAGTCAGGAGAAGCTGTGTCCAAACTTTTGGCCTGTAATGTAGACCAGTGGTCCCCAACCACCGGGCCGCGGCTCGCTACTGGTCCGTGGATCGATTGGTACCGGGCCGCAAAATAAATAATTAGTTATTTCCGTTTTATTTATTATCTGAGCCCAAACGATTTTTTAAAATTTTTTTAGTATTTTATTTTGAAAAATGACCGGATTCTCTGGGTTATATATTGGTCACTTGAGCGGCAAAATGTAACCCTGCTAGGAAAATGAGCAAAAAACAGACGTCTTTGGAAAGTTTCTTTGTGAAGGGGAAAAGGCTTTGGGAAGAGAGAGAAGAACAGCCTACGACTTCCAACAAAAAGAAAGCTTTTAACAGACAATAGCAGAAGTCCTACTTGAAATATGGATTCATGGCAACAGGTGATTCCCCCGCACTCTGCATAATATGTGGCCAGCAGCTCTCTAATGAGGCCATGAAGCCTTCAAAACTGCTTGGCCACTTAGAGACCGAGCACCCTGGATTAAAAGACAAGTATTTTGAAAGAAAAAAAGATGAAGATGAAAAAGAGAAGAAATGACCACATCAGTCAATGAGAATCACTGAGAGCATCGTACTTAGTGGCTAATCATATTGCTAAGGCTAAAAAGCCATTCACTATTGGTGAAGAATTGATCCTTCCTGCCGCTAAAGTCAACTTCTAGGAGAGGCTGCTAAGAAGATATCTCTGTCGGCTGCACCGTGACTCGGCGCATTGAGGAAATAGCTGAAGACATTGAGACACAATTGTTAGAGAGGATTGCTAATCACCGTGGTAACGCACTCCAGCTTGACCAATCTACAGCGTTACGGTGAGTTCAAACACTCATTTGTTTTTTATGTTGTATCTGCATTTTATTTTGAAGGCATGTAACCGTTTTCCTTAGCTGCTGAGTGGAAAAAGAAGTTAAAACACAAATGGTAAAAGTTTCGTGACGTGTGCAATTTTTGAGGCATATTTTTCTGAATTCTATTATATTTTCAAAAATATTTAATATACATATTTTTTTCAAAATGCTTTATTCAGCATCAACAGTGCAGTACAACACAGTGTCTAAATAAGCAAGTGCTCACATTTATTTGACATTTTGTCTTGTAAAACCATCCATCCATTTTCTACCACTTATTCCCTTCGGGGTCGCTGGAGCCCATCTCAGCTACAGTCGGGCGGAAGGCGGGGTGCACCCTGGACAAGTCGCTACCTCATCACAGGGCCAACACAGATAGACAGACAACATCACACACTAGGGACCATTTAGTGTTGCCAATCAACCTATCCCCAGGTGCATGTCTTTGGAGGTGGGAGGGGCCTATCCCCAGGTGCATGTCTTTGGAGGTGGGAGGGGCCTATCCCCAGGTGCATGTCTTTGGAGGTGGGAGGGGCCTATCCCCAGGTGCATGTCTTTGGAGGTGGGAGGGGCCTATCCCCAGGTGCATGTTTTTGGAGGTGGGAGGGGCCTATCCCCAGGTGCATGTCTTTGGAGGTGGGAGGAAGCCGGAGTACCCGGAGGGAACCCACACAGTCATGGGGAGAACATGCAAACTCCACACAGAAAGATCCCAAGCCCGGGATTGAACTCAGGACTACTCAGGACCTTCGTATTGTGAGGCACATGCACTAACCCCTCCTCCACCGTGCTGCCCTCTTGTAAAACCTCCCCCACCAAATCTGCCCGCTTACCCCTGACCTTTTCAAAACAAATACATGAAATTAAATTGTTGTTTTTTTTCATAAAGAAATACAATCATGTGTGCTTACGGACTGTATCCCTGCACACTGTATTGATCTATATTGATATATAATGTATATATTGTGTTTTTTATGTTGATTTAATAATTAAAAATAAATAAATTAAATAAAAAAAAAGTAATTTCTTGTGTGGCCCGGTACCAATCGGTCCACGGCCCGGTGGTTGGGGACCACTGCTGTATTGCACACACTGCAACTGATCCAGCTGGTCCCAGTCGTCAGAGGGATGAGAGCACAGAACGTGGAACCGCTGTGTCATCCTCGGCAGTAAATCATCAGTGGGCGCTGGAGTGTGTCTGCTCGGCTCCACAAGGGGGAAGTGGGCGTGGAAAGGTTACGTAACTCCGCTCTGGCCGACATCCACAGTCCACGCTCTGACTGCTTGCCCACTGACCAACTCCTGCCACTTCTTATCTTATTGTCCGGGCCGCTAAAAGGCTGAGCTCCAGTTTTCCCTGGTCTCTAACAAGCTGTGATGCTGTTACACTGCAGGGTTAGGAACAGCTTGGATCATTCCTTCAAATGTTCCACTTCCATTCACACATTTGAAAAACACTTTAAGACCAAAGTCTTGAAAAAATATATCACTCTTGAGTCAACACTGTAGTTAATACTATGATCAATGTTCATTACAAACTAAGTGTGAGATATAAATAATAAAGGAAGTGTTTGTATATAGTATATAATTGGTGCAAAGGTGTACAAGGATATTTCACATGCCTATTACTGTGTATATCATTGAACTGTGTTTATGTTGTGTATAATGTGTATTTATAATATGTTGTACAAAGGACATTTCATCATTTTCGGAAGTTCATCTTGTACTTGACATTGTTTATAGGGTTAGGCAAAATAAGTGTTCAACTTCAGCCTAAACACTTTCGCTCTGCAACATTTTCTTTTTCAATCTATGAATGTACAACTGTTTGTTTATTTTGTTGACCATTGACCGAAGAACAATAATAAACTAATGATGATGAAGATGTATCTGTGCAAGTGAACAATTGGACAGACTACACACACACATCAGAAACATAAATGTTAGAAGCCTACAACAATATATGTGAAGAAGACTTTAGGATTAAAAGTGAAGATGTGAGGTGAAATAAGTACAAATGCAGCAATAAAAACAAGCAACTCCACTCACGATGGCTCTAAAGTTCAGTGATGTGTTGCTAACTTCAGCATTTTTCTTCTTTGTTGATGTTTTGCAGTAGTTAACATCCATGATGTAACAATGCTGCTAATCTACCAGAGTCCACATTTTGTTAACCATTTTATTCATTTATACTTTTAATTGGATAATAACATCAATTAAATAAAATATGCATGAAAAAAACCCTAATTAAAATAACAAGATGTCCGCCGTTTAACAATGAGGAAATAGAATAAAATAGTAGCTACATATATAATATTCAAGACATGCACACAACTTAAAAAGTAAGTACAGGACAACATATAAGAGTAGAAGATACGAAGCACTACATACAACATCAAATATACATTCATATTAAACATGCTGTGTTTTTAAACTACATTTAGCACAATCACTGTTTAAGTGTGTTTACATCCCTGCAGCTTCCATGACTGTTACACACTTGTGTTTACTCACCTGATATTTAAACCTGAATGTTTTATCACACACAGTGCAACTAAACGGTTGCTCTCCAGTGTGTGTTCTCATGTGTGTGGTCATGCGTTCCTTTCTGGAGAAACTCTTCTCACAAAAAGGGCAAGTAAAAGGTTTCTCACCTGTGTGTGTTCTCATGTGCAATATCATTTCCTTCTTAGTGTTGAATCTTTTAACACAAGCTGAACAAGCAAAAGGTTTCTCTCCAGTGTGTGTTCTCATGTGTAAGGTCATTTGTTGCTTCCTGAAGAAACACATCTTACAAACAGAGCAAGTAAAAGGTTTCTCACTTGTGTGTGTTCTCATGTGTGTGGTCATGTTATTCTTATTGTTGAATCTTTTAGCACAAGCTGAGCAAGCAAAAGGTTTCTCTCCAGTGTGTGTTCTCATGTGTGTGGTCATGTTACCCTTTTGGAAGAAATTCTTCTTACAAACAGAGCAAGTAAAAGGTTTCTCTTCAGTGTGTGTTCTCATGTGTGTGGTCATGTCACCCTTTCTGAAGAAACTCTTCTTACAAACTGAGCAAGCAAAAGGTTTCTCTCCAGTGTGTGTTCTCATGTGTGTGGCCATGTTACCCTTTTGGAAGAAATTCTTCTTACAAACAGAGCAAGTAAAAGGTTTCTCTCCAGTGTGTGTTCTCATGTGTGTGGTCATGTCACCCTTTCTGAAGAAACTCTTCTTACAAACAGAGCAAGTAAAAGGTTTCTCTCCAGTATGTGTTCTCATGTGTACTGTAAAATGACTCTTCTTTCTAAATGATTTCCCACATTCAGAGCAGTCAAAGTGTTTGTTGTTAGTGTGATGTCTCGTATCACCTTTAGAGTCATTTTTACTCTCCAAAGGTTTTTGGATGTGGTCACTGTGATCAGAAGAGTGTGACATCATGTGGTCCATGTCTGACAGTGGAGCAAAGATGCTGTCTGGTTCTGACTTGATATCTTCACAATGCTCTCCATCAGCTTCTGTGATGTGTTGACTTACAAGCTCCGCCCCTCTGTTCTCCTCACTTTGACTGTGATGAAGCTGTAAGGACTGAGCTTCATCTTCATCATGAAGCTGCTCCTCTTTAATGTGGGAGGGGGCCTGTAGCTCCTTCTGTCCCACACTGGTGTGCCACTCCTCTTCATGACTCCCCGCTGACACCCGCTGGACGTCTGCAGAACAAATGAGGTGTTACTGTATTGAAGTTTGCAGTATTCAAACTATTGACATGTGAGCTAGGCCAAATAGACAGTGATGGGCAAGCTACCTGGACAATGTAGTAAGCTAAGCTACAAGTTACTCTCAATTAAATGGAGCTAAGCTATCCTCAGAGAATTGTAGCATGCTACACTACAAGCTACACTGCAAAAGTAGCTTGCCACATCAAATATATATATATATATATATATATATATATATATATATATATATATATATATATATATATATATATATATATATATATATATTGGCCCACATGTATAATATCGATGTTTATGTTGTCCATGGAAAGAAGTTAGTAAGAAGCAAAAGAAAAACAACCAACCATGGATGACAAAAGGACTGAAAAATGCTTGTCACAAAAAAAAACCACATTATATGGAATATTAATAACACAGACATTTATAAATAAGTATAAGAAATATAAAAACAAGCTAATTGGTAATAGCATCATTAAAAATGCTGCTAAGAAAGATTACCCCCAGTACTTTCTACATGCAAATACAAAAAATTACAATATGAACCAAATAGTTGAACGTTTTAATGATTACTTTGTTAATTTCGGAAAAAATGTGGAACAAAGATTTCCAAATGCAGATGATGGATCAGTTGAGGACTTGAGTGAGCTCATAGACAGAAATCCCAATTCCATGTTTCTTAAGAACGTGACAAAAGAAGAAATAATCAAAATTGTAAAACATTGTAAATCCAAGACCTCAACCGACTGTCATGGAATAGATATGGTAACCATAAGAAAGGTTATAGAAGACATTTCAGAACCTCTGACATATATCAGCAACGTATCATTTCTAACCGGCAAATTCCCTGACAAAATGAAAATTGCAAAAGTCCTACCAATTTCTAAGAATGGAGACATACACCAGTTTACTAACTACACACCAGTTTCATTACTTCCACCATTCTCCAAAATCATGGAAAAACTATTCAATAGCTGATTAGATTTATTCATCAACAAAAGTGGGACGCTGGTGGAGAACCAATATGGACTCCCAGCAAATATCTCAACATCTGGTCAACATATGTACAAACCCCGTTTCCATATACAGTATGTTGGGAAATTGTGTTAGATGTAAATATAAACGGAATACAATGATTTGCAAATAATTTTCAAGCCATATTCAGTTGAATATGCTACAAAGACAACATATTTGATGTTCAAACTCATAAACTTTTTTTTTTTTGCATATAATCATTAACTTTGATGTCAGCAACACGTGACAAAGAAGTTGGGAAAGGTGGCAATAAATACTGATAAAGTTGAGGAATGCTCATCAAACACTTATTTGGAACATCCCACAGGTGAACAGGCAAATTGGGAACAGGTGGGTGCCATGATTGGGTATAAAAGTAGATTCCATGAAATGCTCAGTCATTCACAAACAAGGATGGGGCGAGGGTCACCACTTTGTCAACAAATGCGTGAGCAAATTGTTGAACAGTTTAAGAAAAACCTTTCTCAACCAGCTATTGCAAGGAATTTAGGGATTTCACCATCTACGGTCCGTAATATCATCAAAGGGTTCAGAGAATCTGGAGAAATCACTGCACGTAAGCAGCTAAGCCCGTGACCTTCGATCCCTCAGGCTGTACTGCATCAACAAGTGACATCAGTGTGTAAAGGATATCACCACATGGGCTCAGGAACACTTCAGAAACCCACTGTCAGTAACCAGTGTTGGGGTTACTGTAACGCCGTTAGTTTCGGCGGTAACGAGTAATCTAACGCGTTAATTTTTATATCCAGTAACTCAGTTACCGTTACTACATGATGCGTTACTGCGTTATTTTACGTTATTTTTTAGTATCGACTAGAAACAAGCGCTGCGGTGTCGTTCTTCTGAATCTTCCTCTGTCACACGCCGGAGAGAAGAAAAGAGGCGTGTGGGGAGGGGAGGGACACACGTGATCCGCGGTTTGATATCCATCCATCCATCCAATTTTCAACCGCTTGTCCCTTTTGGGGTTGCGGGGGGTGCTGGAGCCTATCTCAGCTGCATTCGGGCGGAAGGCGGCAAGTCGCCACCTCATCAAAAAAAAAAAGTTGTTGGCACGTTCAGTCCACACACAGCGTGGTCATGGCGAGCGGAGTAACGGAGGAGTTTGAACGCCCTGCGCCATTGAATCGGTGTGTTTATAAGTGCAGACTCCGTTGTGCAAAACGAGGGTTTTAAATACATGCTGAATGTGCTTGAACCACGTTACAACACCCCGTCGCGCACCTACTTCAGCGATAAGATTGTGCCAGATCTTTATGAGCAGGAGTACAAAAAAGTTGTGGATGAACTATCCCGAGCATCATCTGTTGCGCTCACGACAGACGGCTGGACGTCCAGCGGAACTATAAGCGCTCACTTCATCACAGCAGACTGGGAGATGAGAAGACACGCCCCCTCTACGAGAGTCACCTTGCGCAGGTACTGACACAAGCAGTGGAGGAATGGAAGATAAAGATATCCCAGTCACACGTGATAATGCCAAAAATCAAATAAATGCAGTGAATGAGGCAGGACTGGGACCACAGATAGGTGCTTTGCACATGTAGTGAATTTGGCATCACATCTCTGTTAATAGGATGTAGCGCCTCCTTGGGACGATCAGGAAGGAGGTTTCCTACTTCCACCCAAGCACAACAGCTGCCCATGTGTTTAAGACAAAGCAAGAAATGCTAAAGCTGACTACTCATAAAGCTCATACATGATGTCCCAACAAGGTGGAACTCCACTTATGATGTGTTGGAGGAGCAGGCAGCTATATACTCTGCATTGACCCACAACACCCTGAAGACAAATGTCAAAGACATCATCACCCTCTCTGATGATGATGTGAGAGTGGCAGGTGAGGTCCTCCAGGTGCTTAAACCCCTCAAAAGTGTTACATCTCTCCTGAGCACTGAAACTTCACCATCTGTGTCAATGATCCTGCCACTGAAAACAAGGATTGTACAATCTATGGCTCCAAGTGTGGAAGACAGCAGCATCACTCCAGATGTCAGCCTTTATTTCACTACCTATCTTTCAAGGAAGATGATGTGCTTTCTTATGTTGCACTTTAACTTGTTTTTTATTAATGGTCATTGGTCCAAGTTTAAAGAAAGGAGAAATGCCCTTTTATGTTGCACTGTTTTTCATTATGTTAAAAGGAAAATAAAAATGCATGTCAAGTTGATCAACATATTGTATTATTCTCCAGTGCAATAACAGTACTGAAATGAAGGCTAAAAGGGCATTAATGGGAGCTTTAAAAAAAAAAAAAAGAAAAAAAAAGAAGTAACTAAATAGTTACTTTTCACAGTAACGCATTACTTTTTGGTGTAAGTAACTGAGTTAGTAACTGAGTTACTTTTGAAATAAAGTAACTAGTAACTGTAACTAGTTACTGGTTTTCAGTAATTAACCCAACACTGTCAGTAACTACAGTTGGTCGCTACATCTGTAAGTGCAAGTTAACACTCTCCTATGCAAGGCAAAAATCGTTTATCAACAACACCCAGAAATGCCGTCGGCTTCGCTGGGCATGAGCTCATCTAAGATGGACTGATACAAAGTGGAAAAGTGTTCTGTAATCTGCCGAGTCCACATTTCAAATTGTTTTTGGAAACTGTGGACGTCGTGTCCTCCGGACCAAAGAGGAAAAGAACCATCCGGATTGTTATAGGTGCAAAGTGTAAAAGGCAGCATGTGTGATGGTATGGGGGTGCATTAGTGCCCAAGACATGGGTAACTTACACATCTGTGAAGGCGCCATTAATGCTGAAAGGTACATACAGGTTTTGGAGCAACATATGTTGCCATCCAAGCAACGTTACCATGGACGCCCCTGCTTATTTCAGCAAGACAATGCCAAGCCACGTGTTACATCAACGTGGCTTCATAGTAAACGAGTGCGGGTACTAGACTGGCCTGCCTGTAGACCAGACATTGAAAATGTGTAGCACATTATGAAGCCTAAAATACCACAATGGAGACCCCCGGACTGATGAACAACTTAAGCTGTACATCAAGCAAGAATGGGAAAGAATTCCACCTGAGAAGCTTAAAAAATGTGTCTCCTCAGTTCCCAAACGTTTACTGAGTGTTGTTAAAAGGAAAGGCCATGTAACACAGTGGTGAACATGCCCTTTCCCAACTACTTTGGCACGTGTTGCAGCCATGAAATTCTAAGTTAATTATTATTTGCACAAAAAAAATAAAGTTTATGAGTTTGAACATCAAATATGTTGTCTTTGTAGTGCATTCAATTGAATATGGGTTGAAAAGGATTTGCAAATCATTGTATTCTGTTTTTATTTACATCTAACACAATTTCCCAACTCATATGGAAACGGGGTTTGTAATAACAAGTGTATGTAAGATATTGAAATGAATCAAAACAATGTATATATATATAGAGAGAGAGAGAGAGAGAGAGAGAGAGAGAGAGAGAGAGAGAGAGAGAGAGAGAGAGAGAGAGAGAGAGAGATACTGTAATAACTTGAAGTAAATAATGAAGATTAAAAACCAATTACAAAAAACTAAATCCAAAACAAATTTACTAAAAGCTTACCTTTTTTATATTTGCATAGTATGTATATATTATTAATGTTGTAAATATAAATCTGTATATATTTAAAAATGCTGGTCCTAAAGAGGTAGTCATTTTTCAGAGGTTGTCAAGAAGGTCACACATACAATACTGCGTGTGTGTGTGTGTGTGTGTGTGTGTGTGTGTGTGTGTGTGTGTGTGTGTGTGTGTGTGTGTGTGTGTGTGTGTGTGTGTGTGTGTGTGTGTGTGTGTGTGTGTGTGTGTGTGTGTGTTCTTGAGACATGAAGAAGGAAAAGTATCTTCCATTTGAGGAGGTGTGAACAAGCTATGACATAAATCATGGTCCCAATAACATTGCATCTAATACTAGAGTCTGTGAACATTGCTTCAAAGTCAAGATTTGTTGTTGATTTAATGTGCATACAAAAGTGAACATTGACAGGTGAAAAGGCAGCAATATATGATAAAACAAGACGGCAGCTAAAGAAGGACTTCCCTATTCATCCCCAAAAAACCTGCCAGGTGAGCAGCTGATTTGACCACTTCTGGTGCTGACGTAAGACAACCTGCGTCCCATATGTTTATTTGAATGAAATAAGTTTATTCCCATCATATAATCAACCATCAACCATTCTGTGTGACCAGTTTAACAGTATAGATGATACATATTTAACAATCATACACATTTACACACAAAAAGAAAAGAAAAAGAATGACGGAAAAAGAAATAGGCTGAAGCCAAAGTTTATATTTGGGGGGATTACCCCCAATACTTCTTAGACGGAAACACAAATAATGACAACATGAAGGAAGTAGTTGAAAGCTTCAATAATTACTTTGTAAATATTGGAAGAAAGGATTCCAGACCCAGTTTCAATTGAGGACTATAATGATACCATAGAGCCAAATCCCAACTCCATGTTCCTCAGTAATGTGACACAGGAGGAAATAGTTATAATCCTGTAATCTAAGACTTCAACTGATTATAATGGAATTGATATTATGAACAGAATGGGTGACAAAGGGCAGCCTTGGCGGAGTCCAACCCTCACTGGAAACGTGTCCGACTTACTGCCGGCAATGCAGACCAAGCTCTGACACTGATCATACAGGGAGCGGACCGCCACAATCAGACAGTCCGATACCCCATACTCTCTGAGCACTCCCCACAGGACTTCCCGAGGGACACGGTCGAATGTCTTCTCCAAGTCCACAAAGCACACTTAGACTGGTTGGGCAAACTCCCATGCACCCTCAAGGACCGTGCCGAGAGTATAGAGCTGGTCCACAGTTCCACGACCAGGACGAAAACCACACTGTTCCTCCTGAATCCGAGGTTCGACTATCCGGCGTAGCCTCCTCTCCAGTACACCTGAATAGACCTTACCGGGAAGGCTGAGAAGTGTGATCCCATGATAGTTAGAACACACCCTCCGGTTCCCCTTCTTAAAGAGAGGAACCACCACCCCGGTCTGCCAATCCAGAGGTACCGCCCCCGATGTCCACGCGATGCTGCAGAGTCTTGTCAACCAAGACAGCCCCACAGCATCCAGAGCCTTAAGGAACTCCGGGCAGATCTCTTCCACCCCCGGGGCCTTGCCACCAAGGAGCTTTTTAACTACCTCAGCAACCTCAGCCCCAGAAATAGAAGAGCCCACCACAGACTCCCCAGGCACTGCTTCCTCATAGGAAGACGTGTTGGTGGGATTGAGGAGGTCGTCGAAGTATTCCCTCCACCGATCCACAACATCCACAGTCGAGGTCAGCAGAACACCATCCTCACCATACACGGTGTTGATAGTGCACTGCTTCCCCTTCCTGAGGCGGCAGATGGTGGTCCAGAATTGCTTCGAAGCCGTCCGGAAGTCGTTTTCCATGGCCTCACCGAACTCCTCCCATGTCCGAGTTTTTGCCTCTGCGACCGCTGAAGCCGCCACAGCTCCAATCAGCCGCCTCGACAATAGAGGCGCGGAACATGGTCCATTCGGACTCAATGTCCAGCACCTCCCTCGTGACATGGTCAAAGTTCTTCCGGAGGTGGGAATTGAAACTCTCTCTGACAGGAGACTCTGCCAGACGTTCCCAGCAAACCCTCACAATGCGTTTGGGCCTGCCAGGTCTGTCCGTCATCCTCCCCCACCATCGCAGCCAACTCACCACCAGGTGGTGATCGGTTGAAAGCTCCGCCCCTCTCTTCACCCGAGTGTCCAAAACATGAGGCCGCAAATCCGATGACACAACTACAAAGTCGATCATGGAACTGCGGCCTAGGGTGTCCTGGTGCCAAGTGCACATATGGACACCCTTATGTTTGAACATGGTGTTCATTATGGACAATCTGTGACGGGCACAAAAGTCCAATAACAAAACACCACTCGGGTTCAAATCCGGGCGGCCATTTTTCCCAATCACGCCTCTCCAGGTTTCACTGTCGCTGCCAACATGAGCATTGAAGTCCCCCAGTAGAACGAGGGAATCACCCGGAGGAACACTCTCAAGTACTCCCTCGAGCGAATCCAAAAAGGGTGGGTACTCTGAGCTGGGGCGTAAGCGCAAACCACAGTCAGGACCCGTCCCCCCACCCGAAGGCGGAGGGAGGCTACCCTCTCGTCCACCGGGTTGAACTCCAACGTGCAGGCTCTGAGCCGGGGGGCAACAAGAATTGCCACCCCAGCCCGTCGCCTCTCATTGCCGGCAACGCCAGAGTGGAAGAGAGTCCAGCCCCTCTCGAGAGAACTGGTTCCAGAGCCCTTGCTGTGCGTCGAAGTGAGTCCGACTATATCTAGCCGGAACTTCTCGACCAAGCAAGGTGACGTTCCACGTCCCAAGAGCTAGCTTCTGTAGCCGAGGATCGGACCGCCAAGTGCCCTGCCTTCGGCTTCCGCCCAGCTCACACTGCACCCGACATCTATGGCCCCTGCTATGGGTGGTGAGTCTATTGGAGGGGGGACCCACGTTGCCTCTTCGGGCTGTGCCCGGCCGGGCCCCATGGGGACAGGCCGGCCACCAGGCGCTCGCCATCGTGCCCCGCCTCCGGGCCTGGCCCTGGTGACCCGTGTCCGGGCGAGGGAAATCTGGGTCCTTTATTTTTATTCTTCATGGAGGTCTTCGAGCTGCTCTTTGTCTGATCCCTCACCTAGGACCAGTTTGTCTTGGGAGACCCTACCAGGGGGCATAAAGACCCCGGACAACATAGCTCCTAGGATCATTGGGACACGCAAACTCCTCTACCATGGTAAGGTGGCAGCTCAGAGAGGAGATATTTCAACTTTGATGGCTTTAATTGAAATGACAGAAGAAATGTAAAAAATGTGCAGCAGCAGTGTTGTTGGATCTAACTAAAGCATTTGACACAATTAATCACAATATGTTCATCAAAAAACTAGAAGGATATGGCATCAGAGGGTTGGTCTTGAACTGGATAAGAAGTTATTTAACCAACAGGAAACAATACGTGAAGGTAGGCCAACACACTTCTACAACACTAAATATATCCTGTGGTGTACCTCAGGGATCAATACTAGGACCTCAATTATTCAATCTCTATATAAATGACATTTGTAAAGTTACAAAATATTTAAAGTTAGTATTATTTGCAGATGATACAACAGTGTTTTGTTCAGGAGAGAACACACAGAAGATAATACAAATAATAACAGAAGAAATGAACACATTAAAAAGATGCTTTGACAATCTTTGAATCTCAGTAAAAGTAAAATAATGCTATTTGGTAACAGTAGAAGAGAAAGTCAAACACAAATACAAATAGACGGAATAGAAATTGAAAGAGTAAATGAAACCACATGTCTAGGTATAATAACTGATGATAAATTGAACTGGAAATATCATGTAAAAAATATACAACATAAAGTAGCAAGAAACACGTCATGAATAAAGCAAAACATGTTGTAGACCAAAAATGACTTCATATTCTCTACTGCTCACTAGTGTTACATATCTGACTTATTGTGTAGAAATATTGGAAATAACTACAAAAGTACACTTCATTCATTAACTGTGTTACAAAAAAGATCAGTTATAATAATACATCATGTTGGATATAGACAACATACAAACACTTTATTTATTGAATCACAAATACTGAAATTCACCCACATAGTGAATTAGCAAACAGCTAAAATGATACACAAAGCAAACTAAAACCTGCTAGCCAAGAATGTACAACTATTCTCAACAGAAAAGAGGAGAAATATATTCTTCGAGAAAAATGTAATTTAAAACATTTGTATGCACGTACAACACTTAAGACCTTCAGTATATCAGTATGTGGAATTAAATGATGGAATGGATGAAGCAAAGCAATCAAACAATGTACTAATATGATCCACTTCAAGAAACTCTTCACACTTAAAGTGTTTACAAAGTACAAAGAAGAAGATAAACATTCTCAATTTATTTCATCCATCATTCATTTTCTACATCATCTTACTCATCTCACCATATGAAATATAACTTACTTCACTCATTATTATTTATTTATTTTTATTGTGATTACTTATGGAGTATATTGTGAATACATTGAAAACAGAAAGTGAACAAAAGTTTTATAAACTGTTCCGTAAAAGAAAAGGGGTAGGATTAAATAAGCTCTGCTTCTTCTCCTTTTCCAACATGTTGAATAGATAAAACTGGAAATTGTGATGTATCATGTTGTATGCATGCATGTGTGATGTATCATGTTGTATGCATGCATGTGTGATGTATCATGTTGTATGCATGCATGTGTGATGTATCATGTTGTATGCATGCATGTGTGATGTATCATGTTGTATGCATGCATGTGTGATGGATCATGTTGTATGCATGCATGTGTGATGTATCATGTTGTATGCATGCATGTGTGATGTATCATGTTGTATGCATGCATGTGTGATGTATCATGTTGTATGCATGCATGTGTGATGTATCATGTTGTATGCATGCATGTGTGATGTATCATGTTGTATGCATGCATGTGTGATGTATCATGTTGTATGCATGCATGTGTGATGTATCATGTTGTATGCATGCATGTGTGATGTATCATGTTGTATGCATGCATGTGTGATGCATCATGTTGTATGCATGCATGCATGTGTGATGTATCATGTTGTATGCATGCATGTTCCAAATAAACTCAACTCAACTAACACTTGGTGGACATTCAAGCCACAAAATGCAAATGGAGTATTGTTGGTGTATTTTGGATGGTTATAGAGGACCTCCCATTGGCTCCATTGCAAGTGGACTTTTATTTACATTTATGAGTTAGAATTAGGGCTGGGTGATGTATGGAATATACTGGATATATCGTGGGTTTGTGTCTGTGCGATATAGAAAATGACTATATGGTGATATTGGAGTATACGTTCTCACACAGTTGCTTTTAGCTGCAGGCATTACACTACAGGCTCTTCTCACTCTTTCTTGTCTCTCCTTCTCACAGAGACATAAAACAAGCGCACCTTCTTACATACGTCACATACTGTCACGTGTGCAACGTCATACGTTCTCATTGAGCAGACAGGTAGCGGCATGGTAACGTTAGCTGTGGTGCTAGTGGTAATACGAGAGAAAGAAGGTGCCAATCTGGTAACAAATGAAGGAATAATTAATTCCCAAGAAAAACAGCAGGGGGTCCATCGTCTGGCAATGGTTTGGCTTCAAGCGGGTAGATGTTGAACATTTATGCGGCAAAAGCGTTGCTACAAAAAGTAGCAGCACTGCTAATATGTAGCATCATTTGAAAAGTCACCCGCTAGAGAATGGAGAGTGCTTGAAACTCTGCATGTTAAAGTTAAAAGTTAAAGTACCAATGATTGTCACACACACACTAGGTGTGGCGAGATTATTCTCTGCATTTGACCCATCACCCTTGATCACCCCCTGGGAGGTGAGGGGAGCAGTGGGCAGCAGCGGTGGCTGCGCCCGGGAATCATTTTGGTGATTTAACCCCCAATTCCAACCCTTGATGCTGAGTGCCAAGCAGGGAGGTAATGGGTCCCATTTTTATAGTCTTTGGTATGACTCGGCCGGGATTTGAACTCCCAACCTACCGATCTCAGGACGGACACTCTAACCACTAGGCCACTGAGTAGGTATGTCAACATCTCCGTTCAGTGCCACACCCACAAAATGCCCAAGCAACCATTTCCACATAAACGCTGTATGAAACAAATAGTCAACAACAGAAGGAGATAACGTCCGCAGGAACCTACCACATAGTGAAAGACATACACTATTTGATTTCCTATTATGCAGCTCATTTTTATTTGACACTTATTGAAATATCTTGTGCGACATCATGCACAAAAGTGCACTTTATTTGTTTTAAACTATTGTAGTGCCGTTCTGTACAAAAAGTGCACTTTAATTTAGTGTTGTTTTGATATGTCATCTTAGTGACATCATGCACAAAAGTGCACTAATAGCTTGTTTTAAAATGTCTCTGACAATCTTGCACTTTCTGTTTTGAAATGACATGAATGTTTGTGCCACTGCTTAATAACTGTTTAATAAATACACTTTTGCTAAATTGACTTAGTTGTGGTTTCCCTCTCTGCATGAAAGTTTAAAAGTAGCATATATTAATGCAGAATGAAAAAGAATGTTTTAAAGTAGACACAGAATCATCATACTGCTGTGATTATATGCATCAAGTGTTCATTCAAGGCTAAGGCAAAATATCCACATATATATGGTGTATCAATGATCCTAGGAGCTATGTTGTCCGGGGGTTTCTATGCCCCCTGGTAGGGTCTCCCAGGGCAAACTGGTCCTAGGTGAGGGATCAGACAAAGAGCAGCTCTAAGACCTCGATGAAGAACACAAACCAAGGACCCAGATTTCCATCCCCCGGACGCGGGTCACCGGGGCCCCCCTCTGGAGCCAGGCCCGGAGGTGGGGCACGATGGCCCCACCTCCCCCATGGGGCCCGGCCGGGCACAGCCCGAAGAGGCAACGTGGGACCCCCCTCCAATGGGCTCACCACCCATAGCAGGGGCCATAGAGGTCGGGTGCAGTGTGAGCTGGGCGGCAGCCGAGGGCAGGGCACTTGGCGGTCCGATCCTCGGCTACAGAAGCTAGCTCTTGGGACGTGGAACGTCACTTCGCTGGGGGGGAAGGAGCCTGAGCTAGTGCGTGAGGTGGAGAAGTTCCGGCTAGATATAGTCGGACTCACTTCGACGCACAGCAAGGGCTCTGGAACCACTTCTCTTGAGAGGGACTGGACTCTCTTCCGCTCTGGCGTTGCCGGCAGTGAGAGGCGACGGGCTGGGGTGGCTATTCTTGTTGCCCCTCGGCTCAAAGCCTGCACGTTGGAGTTCAACCCGGTGGACGAGAGGGTAGCTTCCCTCCGCCTTCGGGTGGGGGGACGGGTCCTGACTGTTGTTTGCGTTTACGCGCCAAACAGCAGCTCAGAGTACCCACCCTTTTTGGATTCACTCGAGGGAGTACTGGAGAGTGCTCCCCCAGGTGATTCCCTCGTTCTACTGGGGGACTTCAACGCTCATGTTGGCGGCGACAGTGAAACCTGGAGAGGCGTGATTGGGAAGAATGGCCGCCCGGATCTGAACCCGAGTGGTGTTCTGTTATTGGACTTTTGTGCTCGTCACAGATTGTCGATAACAAACACCATGTTCAAACATAAGGGTGTCCATATGTGCACTTGGCACCAGGACACCCTAGGCCGCAGTTCCATGATCGACTTTGTAGTTGTGTCATCGGATTTGCGGCCTCATGTTTTGGACACTCGGGTGAAGAGAGGGGCGGAGCTTTCTACCGATCACCACCTGGTGGTGAGTTGGTTGCGATGGTGGGGGAGGATGCCGGACAGACCTGGCAGGCCCAAACGCATTGTGAGGGTTTGCTGGGAACGCCTGGCAGAGTCTCCTGTCAGAGAGAGTTTCAATTCCCACCTCCGGAAGAACTTTGAACATGTCACGAGGGAGGTGCTGGACATTGAGTCCGAGTGGACAATGTTCCGTACCTCTATTGTCGAGGCGGCCGATTGGAGCTGTGGCCGCAAGGTAGTTGGTGCCTGTCGTGGCGGTAATCCTAGAACCCGTTGGTGGACGCCGGCGGTGAGGGATGCCGTCAGGCTGAAGAAGGAGTCCTATCGGGTTCTTTTGGCTCATGGGACTCCTGAGGCAGCAGACAGGTACCGACAGGCCAAGCGGTGTGCGGCTTCAGCGGTCGCGGAGGCAAAAACTCGGACATGGGAGGAGTTCGGGGAGGCCATGGAAAAAGACTTCCGGACGGCTTTGAAGCAATTCTGGACCACCATCCGCCGCCTCAGGAAGGGGAAGCAGTGCAGTGTCAACACCGTGTATGGTGGGGAAGGTGCTCTGCTGACCTCGACTGCGGATGTTGTGGATCGGTGGAGGGAAAACTTCGAAGACCTCCTCAATCCTACCAGCACGTCTTCCTATAAGGAAGCAGGGCCTGGGGAATCTGTGGTGGGCTCTCCTATTTCTGGGGCTGAGGTTGCCGAGGTAGTTAAAAAGCTCCTCGGTGGCAAGGCCCCGGGGGTTGATGAGATCCGCCCGGAGTTCCTTAAGGCTCTGGATGTTGTGGGGCTGTCTTGGTTGACAAGACTCTGCAACATCGCGTGGACATCGGGGGCGGTACCTCTGGATTGGCAGACCGGGGTGGTGGTTCCTCTCTTTAAGAAGGGGGGCCGGAGGGTGTGTTCCAACTATCGTGGGATCACACTCCTCAGCCTTCCCGGTAAGGTCTATTCAGGTGTACTGGAGAGGAGGCTACGCCGGATAGTCGAACCTCGGATTCAGGAGGAACAGTGTGGTTTTCGTCCTGGTCGTGGAACTGTGGACCAGCTCTATACTCTCGGCAGGGTCCTTGAGGGTGCATGGGAGTTTGCCCAACCAGTCTACATGTGCTTTGTGGACTTGGAGAAGGCATTCGACCATGTACCCCGGGAAGTCCTGTGGGGAGTGCTCAGAGAGTATGGGGTAACGGACTGTCTTATTGTGGCAGTTCGCTCCCTGTATAATCAGTGTCAGAGCTTGGTCCGCATTGCCGGCAGTAAGTCGGACACGTTTCCAGTGAGGGTTGGACTCCGCCAAGGCTGCCCTTTGTCAACGATTCTGTTCATAACCTTTATGGACAGAATTTCTAGGCGCAGTCAAGGCGTTGAGGGGATCTGGTTTGGTGGCTGCAGGATTAGGTCACTGCTATTTGCAGATGATGTGGTCCTGATGGCTTCCTCCGGCCAAGATCTTCAGCTCTCACTGGATCGGTTCGCAGCCGAGTGTGAAGCGACTGGGATGGGAATCAGCACCTCCAAGTCCGAGTCCATGGTTCTCTCCCGGAAAAGGGTGGAGTGCCATCTCCGGGTTGGGGAGGAGATCTTGCCCCAAGTGTAGGAGTTCAAGTACCTCGGAGTCTTGTTCACGAGTGGGGGAAGAGTGGATCGTGAGATCGACAGGCGGATCGGTGCGGCGTCTTCAGTAATGCGGACGCTGTATCGATCCGTTGTGGTGAAGAAGGAGCTGAGCCGGAAGGCAAAGCTCTCGATTTACCGGTCGATCTACGTTCCCATCCTCACCTATGGTCATGAGCTTTGGGTCATGACCGAAAGGACAAGATCACGGGTACAAGCGGCCGAAATGAGTTTCCTCCGCCGAGTGGCGGGGCTCTCCCTTAGAGATAGGGTGAGAAGCTCTGTCATTCGGGGGGAGCTCAAAGTAAAGCCGCTGCTCCTCCACATCGAGAGGAGCCAGATGAGGTGGTTCGGGCATCTGGTCAGGATGCCACCCGAACGCCTCCCTAGGAAGGTGTTTCGGGCACGTCCGACCGGTAGGAGGCCACGGGGAAGACCCAGGACACACTGGGAAGACTATCTCTCCCGGCTGGCCTGGGAACGCCTGGGGATCCCCCAGGAGGAGCTGGACAAAGTGGCTGGGGAGAGGGAAGTCTGGGCTTCCCTGCTTAAGCTGCTGCCCCCGCGACCCGACCTCGGAAAAGCGGAAGAAGATGGATGGATGGATGGATAGTTGCATAACCACGGTTTCTGATAACTGCTTCACATCTGTGGCACATGGAGTCCACCAACCTCTGGCACCGGTCAACAGGTATTGCAGCTCAGGACAATTGTACAACGTTCAACAATTCCTCTGCATTTTTTGGTTTTGCCTCATGAACAGCATTTTTTATGAGTTTTCAATGGGATTAAGGTTCGGGGATTGTACTGGCCTCTCCATTACTTGAATTCTGTTTGTCTGGAACCATGATTTTGCTCGCTTGCTGGTGTGTTTGGGGTCATTGTCTTGTTGAAACACCCATTTCAAGGGCATTTCCTCTTCAGCATACGGCAACATGACTTCTTCCAGTATTCTGATGTACTCAAACTGATCCATGATGCCTGGTACACGATCAATAGGACCAACACCATAGTACGAGAAACATCCCCATATCATGATGCTTGCACCACCATGCTTCACCGTCTTCACTGTGTACTATGGCTTGAATTCAGTGTTTACAGGACGTCTGACAAACTGTCTGTGGCCCTTAGACCCAAGAAGTACAATCTTATTCTCATCAGTCCCCAAATATTACGCCATTTCTTTTTTGGCCAGTCAATGCGTTCTTTGGCAAATTGTAACCGCTTCAGCACACGTCTTTTTTTTAACAATGGGACTTTGCGGGGGCTTCTTGCTGGTACCTTGGCTTCACGTAGACGTGGTCTGATTGTTACAGTACTCACAGGCCATCTTAGATCTTCTTTGATCCTACTGGAGCTGATCATTGGCTGAGCCTTTGCCATTTTGGTTATTCTCCCATTCATTCCAATAGTCGTTTTTCTTCTTCTTCCTCACCTTTTTGGTTTTGGCTGCCATTTTAAAGTATTTGATAAAATTTTAGCTGAACAGCGTATCATTTTCTGCACTTCTTTATAAGTTTTCCCCTCTTTTATTAAATTCTTAATCAAAGAACACTCTTCTTCTGAACAGTGTCTACAACGACCCATTTTACTCTGTTTTTCCAAGGACAAATGCACAGCCAGTATATGCAACGTCAGTTGCCTTTATCCTTAAATAAGGGCCACTTGTTTAACATCGTTTTTTCCCACATAATCAATGACCTCACTAATTTAACTACGCACTGCAATTTTTCTGAACACGCCCCTTTCAGTAAATGATTCAGTTTCACAGAATCAGCAGCATGCACGTCATGCCTGTTGGGTCTGTTGGTTTTCTAAACCTTTACTAGACATTCTAGAAACTTACTTGCAGTGTAGAAGTTGAAATTCTAACAAAAACAGTGATTTATCTTGCTAGTGATGCGGGACTGCTATTATTTTGAACACAACTGTATATGGTGTATCGTGACATGGACTAAACATATCCACATATATATGGTGTATCGTGATATGGACTAAACAAATCCACATATATATGGTGTATCGTGACATGGACTAAACAAATCCACATATATATGGTGTATCGTGACATGGACTAAACATATCCACATGTATATGGTGTATTGTGACATGGCCTAAACATATCCACATATATATGGTGTATCGTGACATGGCCTAAACATATCCACATATATATGGTGTATCGTGACATGGACTAAACAAATCCACATATATATGGTGTATCGTGACATGGACTAAAAATAGAGATATTAATAAAAGGCCATATCGCCCAGCCCTACTTAGAATGCGATTTATTTATTTTTTTTATATCCACCATCATGTCTTTTATAATGATTGTGAACGATAGAAAAATTCCCCAAAAAAGTGCAGTTCCCCTCTAAATTCCAATGATTAGATTTAAGACTTGAAGTGTATGAGCATGAAGTGATGAAGCCTACTTGGATGAGTCTTCTAAGACAAAGTGAACAGTCCAGTTGTGATGGATTGAAAGCCCTGAGAATAAAATGATATGTGCTTACTTGGACTGTTATGAAGCTGTGAGGACTCAGGTGCTTTGTCTTCATGCTCTTCAGTCTTCACAGAGACAACAGTCAATGGAAACTTGCTGACATCATCCTCCTCCTGCCCTACAACACACTCTCCCTCCTCTTCCTCTTTCATGTGTGGATCCTCCTCTTCCTCTTTAATGTGGGTGGGCTGTGGATCCTCCTCTTCCTCTTTAATGTAGGTTGGCTGTGGATCATCCTCTTCCTCTTTAATGTGAAGGGGCTGTTGAGCGTCTGTTGGGTAAATAAGTAAATAAGATAAAGAGAGAATAGAAATAGTTTTGGACTGACACTGTTAACACAATGACATTATTTGTGTTCTTTCGTGTGTTGTGTTAAAAGAGTGTAGCAAAACAACCAATAAAACACAGGAAATACTTCCTTTTGTCCCAGCCACTAAAATTAATTCAAAAGTGAGTACAAAAACAGACTTGGAAATTTGATGAGGAGCAAGTTTTTTTTATAAGTACAAGGCAGCATTGATTGAGGCATTCTTAACTTTACACTCACTGATATAAAGTGTGTAAATATTTTATTCTGTATACGGTCTATGACACCTAAACTTTATCTCTAAACTTAACCATAATTTGTGGTGTAAAATGACGTCTGGAACTCAAGATAGTTCCACGTCTGGGAACGCCACCGACGGATAATCCTTGATATTACTCAACAAATCTTTAGGGCTTTATTCCGTTTCATAATTAGATTGTTTTCTCGTATCTGCTTTTCGCAGGAAGAACTCGGCCAGGGGTGTTTAAATTAATTTTAAATGGGGGGCCACATGGAGAAAGATCTACTCCAAGTTGGCCGGACTGATAAAATCACGCCAAGATAACGTAAAAATAAAAAAAAACTGCAGATTGTTTTCTTTGTTTAAAAATAGAACAAACACATTCTGAAAATGTACAAATCATGTTGTTGTTTTTACATACAATAGTATTCTATCTTTAGTTGTCCTTTTTTACACTTTCAGAATCAATTATGTGATAATGTTCATCAGTCAACTCATTGGTGTTCATTTTCAATCTATCAAGATAAATAAATAATATCAAAATCAAATTACAAGATGTTATTGATGTAGTTTGCTCATTTTCCCCGACTGGTGCGCTAACATCATGTGTTTTAGTTGTGTTTTACAAAAGTAGCATCATCTACAAAGATACAAAGAATTGCTATTGCGACATCTAGAGGACACATTTAGAACAGCAGTTTCTTTCATTCAAAAAATTTGACTCATTTTTGTACTTAGCAAACTCATCCCGTCTCATTCATTCATTCACACACTGATGGCGGAATCTGCCATGCAAGGCGCTTACCACGACCCATCAGGAGCAAGGGTGAAGTGTCCTGCTCAAGGACACAACAGACGTGACTAGGTTGGAAGAAGGTGGGGATTGAACCAGGAACCCTCAGGCACGGCCACTCTACCAACCGCGCCACTAGCCTTCCACCTGTTATGATCCGCTGCCCGGATCATATTTTTTGTTTACGTTTTCAAGAGACTTGTGTTTTTGGTTAGTTTTGGACTCCTTGAGTACCTGTTTTGTACACCTGAGTTTGTTTCCATGGCTGCTTATTATTTTCACCTGCCGCGTTTGTTCCCGACACGCACCTGTTTGTCATCACTGACATTATTATTTAAGCCTGTCCTCCCTATCATTCGTTCTTGCCTCGAAGTTTGTTTTCATGCAACAGTTGACGACTTTTGTTCTGGCTCGGTACCTGTTAGCTTCCACGCTTATCTTCCTTAGTTTTTACCTTCTAGCTCCCATGCTAGCTCTTTTAGTTTTTGCCTTATGTGCTATGAGCACCCTTTTCTTTGTTCCAGTATAACTTATTTATTAAATAAATACCTTCTTACCTGCACGCTGTGTCTGACGCCCGTCTGCATTCCTGAGAGAACGAACCCCGCATCACAATGCGCCCCGGTCGTCACAGTACGAGGCAAGCAAAGAGTTCTTTCGCATCGGGCATGACTGAGGTGGATGAAGAAGGTGCGTGGATGGTCCTCCGAGTGATGGAGGCAGAGACGCTCCGCTGCAATCCAGATGACGAGATGATATGGGGACCTGGAGGTGTTCTGGTCCCGATCGACTCCATCTGGCCCGGGGAGGTCCGCTCTCAGCCCGCTCGCACGCGTCAGCGAAGGCGGAAGTCGCACAAAACGGCTTCAGCTCGCGACAGAGACGCGCCACCCCCGCAATTCTTCCCTCCGGAACACAGCCAAGCAGCCCAGGATTCCCCTCCGCCGATGTTTGGTAATCCCATCACTCACTTTGCCAAACAGTTCACTGATTGGGCTGTCAGTCAGCTGGAGACCCGCACGGATGACGTCATCCCGTCCACTGGTGATGACGTCATAGACGAAGACATTTTTTTTAATTCAGTCAATTCTTTCTGTCAGCTGCCTCCAAATGACTTTAATTCAACAATTAAATACTATCAGGACATTTTTGTTAATTATAAGTCTAGTCAGTACCAGTCACATTCTGGTTTTCAAGCCCCACCCCCTATGGCTCAAGCTCCGCCCACTCCTCTGTTTTCTCCCTCCTGGTCGTCCCTACAGTCCACTATTGAAGAGCAGAATAGTCAATTTGGACAATCAAAAGGGGAGGAGCCTACCCACCTCCTCACCTCCTCCCTCCCACCCCTAAAGACTTTTCCAGACTGCACAAGACGCGTCTGGGATCCGCTTCTTGAGGGGGGGGGCTAGTACTGGGTGCTTTGCTAGTGGGCGGGCACAGCTGCGCCCAGCCAAGCCCAAAACTCCATGCCGGCCTCCGCCACCAGACCTTCGGCATGCTAAGCCGCAACCCCCGGCCAGGCCACCTCCGCCAAAGTCACGCCCAGCACCTGCTCCAAGGCTGGTTCTCGCACCAGCACTGAATCCAAGTCTGGTTTCTGCACCAGCACCTGTTTCCACGACAACGACAGCCCGGACGCCTGCCACTCTGACGCCACCATCAACCCTGGTGGTCCTGCAAACACCATCCTCTCCACCTCCTGCTCCATCGCTGCAAAGCACACGAGACCCCGCAGTGACCGACCAAGTAAAAAGGGCATTGCACCAACAGGCCAAACAACTTGGACAACAGGAGGAACAGTTTGGCGTTCTTGGGGCTTGCGTCAATGCCATGGCGGAACGCCAAGACGCCCGCCTTGATGTTTTGGAGAGACAGCTGGGCAGTATACTCTCCGCGCTGCAGGTGATGATTCCCCCTACGGCCAACCCAGCAGTCCAGCTGAGACATTCACCACCCGCAGATACTCCGTTGCCTGCTCCGCCTCTGGCTCCGCCCACGCGGACAGACGAGCCGCCTGCTCCGCCTCTGGCTCCGCCCATGCCGACAGACGAGCCGCCTGCTCTGCCCACGCCGACGACGCCTTCTGTTTCCACGGCGACGACGCCTTCTGTTTCCACGGCGACGACGCCTCCTGTTTCCACGGCGACGACGCCTCCTGTTTCCACGGCGACGACGCCTCCTGTTTCCACGGCGACGACGCTTCCTGTTTCCACGGCGACGACGACGCTTCCTGTTTCCATGGTGACGACGACGCTTCCTGTTTCCACGGCGACGACGACGCTTCCTGTTTCCACGGCGACGACGCTTCCTGTTTCCACGGCGGCGACGACGCTTCCTGTTTCCACGGCGACGACGACGCTTCCTGTTTCCACGGCGACGACGACGCTTCCTCTTTCCACGGCGACGACGACGCTTCCTCCTGCTTCCACGGCGACGACGACGCTTCCTCCTGCTTCCACGGCGACGACGACGCTTCCTCCTGCTTCCACGGCGAGGTCTGCTCTCTCCTCATCGTCTCAGCGACCTCGGGTGTTCTGGCGGCGCAAGCGGCGCTCTCGGACGTTAGAGTATGGACGCCAGTGGCGCAAACAGCAGCGACACCAGAGACGTAGTCGCAGAACTCTCCGGCTGCTGAACGTCTGGCGCCACTCACGCCCACCTTCTCGGCAGCCACAAATGTGGCCTTTCCGTGGTCGCCCGCCTCGCCTCCGGCAGCGGCGTTCCATTCGCCGCCGCCACCTGACTCGTCCCCGGTGGATTCGGGGACATGTGACCTGGCGACCCTCCGCCAAATCCTCCCTCCACCCTCCCTTGACTCTTGAACTTTGTTATAGTTGGGGGGGGTTTAGTTTTTCTAGGGGACATCTGGAATCTGTCCCTTAAGGGGGGGGTATTGTTATGATCCGCTGCCCGGATCATATTTTTTGTATACGTTTTCAAGAGACTTGTGTTTTTGGTTAGTTTTGGACTCCTTGAGTACCTGTTTTGTACACCTGAGTTTGTTTCCATGGCTGCTTATTATTTTCACCTGCCGCGTTTGTTCCCGACACGCACCTGTTTGTCATCACTGACATTATTATTTAAGCCTGTCCTCCCTGTCATTCGTTCTTGCCTCGAAGTTTGTTTTCATGCAACAGTTGACGACTTTTGTTCTGGCTCGGTACCTGTTAGCTTCCACGCTTATCTTCCTTAGTTTTTACCTTCTAGCTCCCATGCTAGCTCTTTTAGTTTTTGCCTTATGTGCTATGAGCACCCTTTTCTTTGTTCCAGTATAACTTATTTATTAAATAAATACCTTCTTACCTGCACGCTGTATCTGACGCCCGTCTGCATTCCTGAGAGAACGAACCCCGCATCACAATGCGCCCCGGTCGTCACACCACCATCAACCTGCCTTCTAGCCTTCCACCATTGACCTGCCTGCTAGCCTTCCACCATAAACCTGCCTACCAGCCTTCCACCATCGACCTGCCTGCTAGCCTTCCACCATCGGCCTGTCTATCAGCCTTCCACCATCGACCTGCCTACCAGCCTTCCACCATCGACCTGCCTACCAGCCTTCCACCATCGACCTGCCTGCTAGCCTTCCACTGTCGACCTGCCTGCTAGCCTTCCACCGTCGACCTGCCTACTAGCCTTCCATCGACCTGCTGTTTGCCTCCAGCCATTGGCTTCGTCTACGGGCTTCCACCCGTTGGCCTTGGTTGCTAGTCTTTAGCCCAGTCTGCTAACATCTTCAAAAGTGGTAAAACAAGTGAAACTACTCTTCTCACTATGTCACAAATTATTATATTGTGTTTTATACTTTTGTGTGGTTTTACTGGTGCCCCAAATGGGTCTGGTCACCCCCACTCACGAGCTATGCTACTTCAAGATGCACAGTTTGACATATTTGATAATTTGACATTTCATCATAGTGGCAGCTACAAAATAACCTCGGCCTTATCTCAGTCGAAGATTTCTGTGACTTTGGACAAAACCAAATGGCTGCATACTATGGTAGAGTCCATTCATTCTTATTGTTTCCTTGTTTTGAGAGATCACGTCAAAATTACTGCATCCTCCCCTATTGTGAGCACTTACCTTCACAGATTAAAGACCGACTCAAAAGATGGTAACTAAGCGCAAATGTTTAGTTATATTATTGTTATTGCTCTCAGGAAATGTTGAGACTAATCCAGGCCCTGATACACCTACACAATGTTTTACATCTGCAGATTTTAAAACTAGATCTGGTCTTGGGATTATTCATACCAATGTTCGGAGTTTACTCCTTAAACTGGATATGATAAAGATCTGGATAAACTCAACAAATGCTGATATTGTAGTCTTATCTGAAACTTGGCTTAAACAATCTGTGCTTGATAAAGATATTTACATTCATGGCTATAATGTCTATCGTACTGACCGACAAAGAAAAGGTGGTGGAGTGGCCATATATATTAAGCAGAGGTTTGATGCTAAATTAGTGCTCTCTGAATCAGTAAGTAAAGAACTTGAACTGTTAGCACTTGAACTTTAATTAGCTAGAAATCACCACATTATGGTAGTGGGGTGTTATAGGCCTCCATCTGCCCCTAGTCATTCCCTATCTACTCTTGTGAAACTTCTGTCTCAACTGAAATACAAGGAAATAGTGATTTGAACTGGGACTGGCTCACATCTGTGTCTGACTCTTTGAAAGCACAGTGTGAATCTCTAAATTTAACACAATTAATTAACTCAGCTACAAGACCTAATTCTAAATGCCCTCAAAAAGCTACACTCATTGACTTAATTCTAACAAATATGCCCTTTAAATGTGTTGCATCTGGTGTTTTCCCTAATGATGTGAGTGATCATTGTGTGATTGCAGTAGTGCGAGACACAAGGATTCCTAAAAGCAAGCCTTGTCTCCTTGAAAAACATAATATGAAATTATTCGAGACGCAAGCTTTTTTACATGACTTGCATCTTTTTAATTGGGATAGAATTGCTCTTTTTGATAATGTTGAACTGGCTTGGAAATATTTTCACGAAAACTGCTTGAGTATACTGAACAAACATGCCCCTTTTAGAAAATGTAGGGTTAAAGGATGTGACAATCAGTGGTTTACATCGGACCTGTCAGATGTATTGCATGAGCGTAATGCTGCTTGGGCCAGGGCACGCAAGTCAGGGTTAGAAGCAGATTGGTTGAATTTTAGACAATTAAGAAATCAATTTACCTCTCTCCTTCGCAAAGTCAAATCAGAATTTTAATCCTCCACAACAACTGAAAACCTCAAACACACAAAGAAGTTTTGGAAAATCATTAAATCTTTGTCCGCCTGCTGTAATTCAGTCAATCTCCCACCGAGTATACTTGTTGATGGTTTCAGAGTAAGTGACAGAAGAGAAATGGGTAGTCATTATAATAATCATTTTATTTCCTCTGGTTTTCTCTATAATTCGGACAACTCTACTGAAGTTCCGCTAACTCCGGAAAGAACCGTTGAAAATACCCAGGTTTTTAACTTTACGCCCTTTACCACAACAGAGGTCGTGAGGGCTCTACAACAACTTAAACCTAGAAAACCAGCTGGCTCAGATAAGTTGGAGCCGCTCTTCCTAAAGTTGGCAGCTGAAATTATAGCTGGACCACTGACTCACATTTTTAACCTTACTCTAATTTCAAATGAAATCCCCTTGAATTGGAAATCTGCCCTTGTAATCCCCCTATTAAAAGGAGGTGACCCGAGTAATCTAAATAATTACAGACCAATCTCTAAACTCTCTGTTCTGGCAAAAGTGCTTGAATCCCTTATCAGTGAACAGATAAAATACTTTTTGGACACCAACTTTATTCTGTCATCATTTCAGTCTGGTTTTGGCAGAAATCCCAGTACTGTTACTGCTGCTATGAAGTTTATAAATGATGTAACTGAAGCTCTTGACAAGAAGCAGTGCTGTCTCCTCCTCTTTATTGACTTTTCAAAGGCATTTGATACTGTTGATCATGTCATTTTAATCAAACGTCTTTCAGCTATTGGTTTTTCTCAGCAAGCAGTAGGATGGTTTGCAAATGACCTCACAAGTAGAACTCAGGCTGTTCAGATAGAGGGTTCCTTCTCGGACGTACTGCAAGTGGAAAAGGGTATCCCTCAAGGTTCTGTGTTGGGCCCATTATTAATTAATAATTAATAATCTTGGACAGAATATTCCGAACTCAACTTTCCATTCCTACGCTGATGATACTGTCATATACTGCACAGCACCCACTCCTGCTGAGACCTTTAAATATCTACAACAAGCATTTGACAGAGTACAAGAACAACTTTGCTATCTTCAACTGCTTTTAAATGCAGAGAAAACAAAGTGTATGTTCTTTACCACATCAAAAACTGTAAGATCATCACTGTGTGAGAACATTTGAACAAGAAATGGGCAACAAATTGTGTTAGTATCTGCTTTTAAATATTTAGGATTTTTAATTGATGACCACTTGAGTTTTAAGGAGCACATTCAGTATGTTGTAAAAAAAAACTGAAACTTTTACTGGGATTTTATTATAGAAACAAGTCTTGCTTTTCTTTTACTGTGAAACAGAAATTGGTGGAAACAACCTTTTTACCTGTTATTGACTATGGAGATGTGTTGTACATGAATGCTACTGCTGGTTGTCTCCACAAGCTGGATAGTGTGTACCACGGGGCACTGAGATTCATCACCAACTTAGTCACCATTGTCTGTTATACTCAATGGTTAACTTACTCACCATTGTGTGTTATACTCAATGGTTAACTTACTCACCATTGTGTGTTATACTCAATGGTTAACTTACTCACCATTGTGTGTTATACTTAATAATTAACTGGACATCTTTATGTGCTTGACGCCTCAATCATTGGTATGTGTTCATCTACAAAACCATTCTGGGTATCACCCCATCTTATCTGTCTTGTATTTTTACAAAGAAACAAGGAAGTCACAATCTTCGTTCAATGAATGTTCTGCAATTTGTCGTCCCCAAAGTAAGAACTGAACTGGGCAAGAAAGCATTTAGGTTTTCAGCAGCGAAGGCTTGGAATAACCTACAATCCAATATTCAACTTCAAACCCTTGTTACATGACATGAGTTTAAAGCTTCTGTGAAAGGATTGTAGTCTACCTTGTCTGTATGCACATGTGTTATGTCAGCAAGTTTTAATGTTGTAAATGTCATGTTTAATGTGTTGCTTACTGTTTTTAATGTAACCTTGCTGCAGCCCTCTTGGCCAGGTCTCCCTTGGAAAAGAGATCTTTGATCTCAATGGGATTTTTACCTGGTTAAATAAAGAAAAAAAACTACAAAAAAAAAACCAGCTGTTTATTTGAAGTCTTAAAGAAGTCAACTATGTGTGCAGTGCAAGGTGAAATGCAGTTATGTCATCTTCTTGTCAACAATACACACATCACACTTTTGCGTGTGGTTGCTTCCTTATTTGTCATTATTCAAAGCTGATTTTAATGTGTAGCAGCGGCAGCTGAACTCAATGTGACAACGTGTCATAGTTACGTCAGTCAACTAGAATTAAAAATACAAATAGTTGTGTCGTTAGTCCAGAATCTTCACGGTCCTCATGGACGACATAATTAGGAACTAGTACTAAAAAAATGGTACTTGGTATACATCCCTAATCTTCACCACTAAACCTTTGAAATATGCTGACATATGTGCTGCTAAAGGTAAATAAACAGTAGCCATATTGAATGTTTGCCTTCATTTGACCACGTGAGGTAAGGAGGACGGCCTCTAGGTCACATGGTTACACCCCAGCAATTACACTGTTGATGATTGATGAGCATTCATTTTTAAATGGTGGTGTTAAAAAGCAAGTATATCTCCATCTTTAGTCATAAATGTGGCCCCCGGATGAACATGTGTCACAAACATTGTATTAGATGATATGTGGATGTTGTGCTTACTTGGACTGTGATGAAGCTGTGAGGACTCAGGTGCTTTGTCTTCATGCTCTTCAGTCTTCACAGAGACAACAGTCAGTGGAAACTTGCTGACATCATCCTCCTCCTGCCCTACAGGACACTCTCCCTCCTCTTCCTCTTTCATGTGTGAGGGCTGTGGATCCTCTGAAGTGAAACTGTACCCCTGCAGATGAGGGAGACATTCTTCTTGGTGTCCAATCAGCTGATGGATGTCTACAGGACACAAACAAAACACATTTTAACTCCTACATGCTAAATATTAAATCATACATGAAATATAGGGCTGTGGCTATTGAAAATGTTATTAATCAAGTGTTGTACTAAAATGTTTTCGATTAATTGAGTAACTGGATAAAACATAGTGTTGCTTGGTTAAAGACAAATTTAAGCGACTTTAAGACATTTCACTTAATAATGAACGGCCAATTGGTTTGAGATGGTATGAGATCAAGATGTCATCTTTAGATCAGGCTTTGTTTTTTCCACAATCACTGCCACATTAAAAAGTTAAAGTACCAATGATTGTCACACACACACTAGGTGTGGCCAGATTGTTCTCTGTATTTGACCCATTAACCTTGATCACCCCCTGGGAGGTGAGGGGAGCAGTGAGCAGCAGCGGTGGCCACGCCCGGGAATCATTTTTACGGTGATTTAACCCCCAATTCCAACTATTGATGCTGAGTGCCAAGCAGGGAGGTGATGGGTCCCATTTTTATAGTCTTTGGTATGACACAAGCTACCCATCTCAGGGCGGACACTCTAACCACTAGGCCACTGAGTAGGTGGATGTAGCAGGTGTTGTAGTAGGTTAATGGCTGCACCAATATGAAGGAAATAACAGGTCAGTATAGCTTTTACACACATAAATAACTTGTCAAACCTGCCAGCTAGCAGGCTAGGTTTACAGCGTCAGTTACCATGGTAACTGACTCTGACTTTGTCTTACCTTTCTTATTTATATACTCAGGAGTTTGCACTTAACCTGCTCTCTGGAATATTCCCCCGGTGACTGTGTGAGTTTTGTGTAAACATATGATGGCAAGATGGCGGCGCCCTGATGGCAGCGGCTTGCAGACGCTCTTGGAAGTGTAGAGCGATTTGGCAAAAATACCCGTCAATTCTGTCTATTTCATGGCTGGCTCACAGCGTGGACACTTCGTGATCAGATACGACCGACAGACGATTCTGGATGTGGATAGATCGGGCCGTTATAGGCTGAAAGATGCGGGTACTTTCGACCTCCTCGCTAGCATGGGGATTCTTCGCTGGCTACATCCAGCGGCCTCCAAAGCAGCGGAGTTAAGTACCAGCGTGGACCGTCAACGGAAGACACGTAAGCGGTGTGAGCGGAAGCAGAAGCGGGGATGCCGAGCGGGGCTAACAACAAAGCGAAAGGCTAATCCTCAAAGAAGCGCTAGTCCGGGTGAGAAGTTAGTTAAAATAGAACTAGCCAGCGCCAGGCTGGATAATACCTGCACACATAGCAACTATTTTAGAACAATACACAACTCAAAAAATGTTTTTTCTGTGTCAGAAGTAGACATGCACTCTACTGAGGTGGCAAGTTATGATGCGTTCGGTTTATCACAACATCAAGCAAACAATCGGAAAATTCCCGTCATATCAATTCCTAGATATGGTCGAAATTATTTAAATTGCACTACACATAATAAACACAACATTATTAATATTGCTACTACGGATAATTTCAACAAAAACTCCTCAAAACAGCCCACTACCTATAATATGGGCTTCTTAAACATAAGATCATTATCTTCCAAAACGTTATTAGTTAATGAGGTCATTAGAGACAATAATCTTGACGTTATTGGTCTCGCCGAGACCTGGCTCAAACCAGACGATTTCTTTGCGCTGGGTGAGGCGTCTCCTCCTGGCTATGCGGGAGCGCATATTGCCCGTCCCATTAAAAGGGGTGGGGGAGTTGCACTCATCCACAATAAAAACTTTAATCTTACCCCGAACCTAAATAATAAATATAACTCGTTTGAGATGCTTACTATGAGGTTTGTCACACCGCTGCCTCTCCACCTGGCTGTTATCTACCGCCCCCCAGGACCCAATTCGGACTTCATCAGTGAATTTTCAGAGTTCGTTGCTGATTTAGTGACGCACGCCGACAATATAATCATAATGGGGGACTTTAATATCCATATGAATACCCCATCGGACCCTCAGTGCATGGCGCTCCAGACTATAATTGATAGCTGTGGTCTTACACAAATAATAAATGAACCTACGCATCGCAACGGAAATACGATAGATCTAGTGCTGGTCAGGGGTGTCACCACCTCCAAAGTTACGATACTCCCGTATACTAAAGTAATGTCCGATCATTACCTTATAAAATTCGAAGTTCTGACTCATTGTCAACAAACTAATAATAATAACTACTATAGCAGCCGCAACATTAATGCTGCCACAACGATGACTCTTGCTGGCCTACTGCCTTCGGTAATGGCACCATTCCCAAACTATGTCGGCTCTATTGATAACCTCACTAACAACTTTAACGACGCCCTGCGCGACACCATTGATAGTATAGCACCGCTAAAGCTTAAAAGAGCCCCTAAAAGGCGCACCCCATGGTTTACAGAAGAAACTAGAGCCCATAAATTATCATGTAGAAAGCTGGAACGCAAATGGCGCGCTACTAAACTTGAGGTTTTCCATCAAGCATGGAGTGATAGTTTAACAACTTATAAACACATGCTTACCCTAGCTAAAGCTAAATATTACTCAAATCTCATCCACCTCAACAAAAATGATCCGAAATTTTTGTTTAGTACAGTAGCATCGCTAACCCAACAAGGGACTCCTCCCAGTAGCTCCACCCACTCAGCAGATGATTTTATGAATTTCTTTAATAAGAAAATTGAACTCATTAGAAAGGAGATTAAAGACAATGCATCGCAGCTACAACTGGGTTCTATTAACACAGATACGACTGTATCTACGAAGGATACCGCCCTCCAAAATAGTTTCTCTCTCTTTGATGAAATAACATTAGAGGAATTGTTAAGATGTGTCAATGGGACAAAACAAACAACATGTTTACTTGACCCATTTCCTGGGAAACTTATTAAGGAGCTTTTTGTATTATTAGGTCCATCAGTGCTAAATATTATAAACTTATCACTCTCCTCTGGCACTGTTCCACTAGCATTCAAAAAAGCGGTTATTCATCCTTTGCTCAAAAGACCTAACCTCGATCCTGACCTCATGGTAAACTACCGGCCGGTGTCCCACCTTCCGTTTATCTCGAAAATCCTCGAAAAAATTGTCGCACAGCAGCTAAATGAACACTTGGTGTCTAACAATCTCTGTGAACCTTTTCAATCCGGTTTCAGGGAAAATCACTCTACGGAGACACTCCTCGCAAAAATGACTAATGATCTACTGCTAACGATGGATTCTGATGCGTCATCTATGTTGCTGCTTCTTGATCTTAGCGCTGCTTTCCATACCGTCCATCATAATATTTTATTAGAGCGTATCAAAACACGTATTGGTATGTCAGACTTAGCCTTGTCGTGGTTTAACTCCTATCTTACTGACAGGATGCAATGCGTCTCCCATAACAATGTGACCTCGGACTATGTTAAGGTAACGTGCGGAGTCCCCCAAGGTTCGGTTCTTGGCCCTGCACTCTTTAGTATTTACATGCTGCCGCTAGGCGACATCATACGCAAATACGGTGTTAGCTTTCATTGTTATGATGATGACACCCAACTCTACATGCCCCTAAAGCTGACCAACACGCCGGATTGTAGTCAGCTGGAGGCGTGTCTTAATGAAATTAAACAATGGATGTCCGCTAACTTCTTGCAACTCAACACTAAGAAAACGGAAATGCTGATTATCGGTCCTGCTAAACACCGACATTTATTTGATAATACCACCTTAACATTTGACAACCAAACAATTACACAAAGCGACTCAGTAAAGAATCTGGGTATTATCTTCCACCCAACTCTCTCCTTTGAGTCACACATTAAGAGTGTTACTAAAACGGCCTTCTTTCATCTCCGTAATATCGCTAAAATTTGTTCCATTTTGTCCACTAGCGACGCTGAGATCATTATTCATGCGTTCGTTACGTCTCGTCTCGATTACTGTAACGTATTATTTTGGGGTCTCCCTATGTCTAGCTTTAAAAGATTACAGTTGGTACAAAATGCGGCTGCTAGACTTTTGACAAGAACAAGAAAGTTTGATCATATTACGCCTATACTGGCTCACCTGCACTGGCTTCCTGTGCACTTAAGATGCGACTTTAAGGTTTTACTACTTACGTATAAAATACTACACGGTTTAGCTCCGTCCTATCTTGTCGATTGCATTGTACCATATGTCCCGGCAAGAAATCTGCGTTCAAAGAACTCCGGCTTATTAGTGATTCCCAGAGCCCAAAAAAAGTCTGCGGGCTGTAGAGCGTTTTCTATTCGGGCTCCAGCACTATGGAATGCCCTCCCGGTAACAATTAGAGATGCTACCTCAGTAGAAACATTTAAGTCCCATCTCAAAACTCATTTGTATACTCTAGCCTTTGAATAGCCCCCCTTTTTTTAGACCAGTTGATCTGCCGTTTCTTTTCTTTTCTCCTCTGCTCCCCCTATCCCTTGTGGAGGGGAAGACACACAGATCCGGTGGCCATGGATGGGGTGCTGGCTGTCCGGGGTCGGGACCCGGGGTGGACCGCTCGCCTGTATATTGGTTGGGAACATCTCTGCGCTGCTGACCCGTCTCCGCTCGGGATGGTTTCCTGCTGATCCCACTGTGGACTGGACTCTTACTGTTATGCTGGATCCACTATGGACTGGACTCTCACAATATTATGTTAGACCCACTCGACATCCATTGCATTCGGTCTCCCTAGAGGGGGGGGGTTTACCCACATATGCGGTCCTCTCCAAGGTTTCTCATAGTCATTCACATCGACGTCCCACTGGGGTGAGTTTTTCCTTGCCCTTATGTGGGCTATACCGAGGATGTCGTTGTGGCTTGTGCAGCCCTTTGAGACACTTGTGATTTAGGGCTATATAAATAAACATTGATTGATTGATTGATGTTGATACACTTTGTTACAAACTGAGAGGAACATCAACCTCTCATAAATATTGTGTGTCTGAACATCCTCACATGACAATTCATCTTCCTATAGACAATCTATTGAAGAAAAGTGTTAATAATAAATATAAAGTTAGTAAAGATGTGAGAGTAAGAAGTAAACAAACCTGTTGTGTGTAACACAACTTGATGTTTTTCATGTTGTCGCTCCTTCTCCTCTTTTGTTGGACAAAGTTCCTCCTCGTACTCTGCTATGGTTCTTTCGCACATTTTCACACAATCACAACACTTTACACTCACACTTGATCTCTGCTTAGCGATGTGTTTTCATCTCTCTTTGTTAGCAGCTAACAAGCTAAGCTAACTAGCAAGCTAAGCTAGCTCGAGAAGTGCGCTCAGACTAATGTAACCGGATGCAAACAGTTATTAACGATGTTACTCTATTTAATAGAGTGTAATAAAGGACATATATGTGTACATGGACGCACAGATTAAGAACACTGAACTGTGACGACTGCAATAACGTCTTCACCGTCAGACGCCATCTTGCTTTATTCTCGCCCTGTTTGGTTCGCGCGCAGTCTTGTCAGATCTCGCGAGAGAAATAAATAACCAGCTCTTTTCCAGATCTCGCGAGAGAAACAAGTAACCAGCTCCTTCCCCCCCACCCCCGGTACAACTCTTTCAACATTCTGAAAATAAAAATAAACTTGTCCATTTTACATTTTCAAAACAAAGACATACAACTTATTTTTGTAAAAATATTCAAATATTTAACAATGTATTGAAACAACAGTAGCATAAGGAAAGAAACAAAAGAAACAAAATAAATATTACACTCATTATATTCCTTTTGTCTTTGATGCTAATCGTTTTTATAATGTATTTTAAACTGTGGAAGGTTTTCATGTTCTTTTTAAATTTCCCTTTGCATTATATATATATATATATATATATATATATATATATATATATATATATATATATATATATATATATATATATATATATATATATATATATATATATATATATGTCTTAATAAGGTTATCCAAAAAATAGTGCTCGATACCGTAGTAGAGCGCAATATATGTATGTGTGGGAAAAAAATCACAAGACTACTTCATCTCTACAGGCCTGTTTCATGAGGGGTTCCCTCAATCATCAGGAGAACCCCTCATGAAACAGGCCTGTAGAGATGAAGTAGTCTTGTGATTTTTTTTTCCCACACATACATATATATATACAGGTAAAAGCCAGTAAATTAGAATATTTTGAAAAACTTGATTTCAGTAATTGCATTCAAAAGGTGTAACTTGTACATTATATTTATTCATTGCACACAGACTGATGCATTCAAATGTTTATTTCATTTAATTTTGATGATTTGAAGTGGCAACAAATGAAAATCCAAAATTCCGTGTGTCACAAAATTAGAATATTACTTAAGGCTAATACAAAAAAGGGATTTTTAGAAATGTTGGCCAACTGAAAAGTATGAAAATGAAAAATATGAGCATGTACAATACTCAATACTTGGTTGGAGCTCCTTTTGCCTCAATTACTGCGTTAATGCGGCGTGGCATGGAGTCCATGAGTTTCTGGCACTGCTCAGGTGTTATGAGAGCCCAGGTTGCTCTGATAGTGGCCTTCAACTCTTCTGCATTTTTGGGTCTGGCATTCTGCATCTTCCTTTTCACAATACCCCACAGATTTTCTATGGAGCTAAGGTCAGGGGAGTTGGCGGGCCAATTTAGAACAGAAATACCATGGTCCGTAAACCAGGCACGGGTAGATTTTGCGCTGTGTGCAGGCGCCAAGTCCTGTTGGAACTTGAAATCTCCATCTCCATAGAGCAGGTCAGCAGCAGGAAGCATGAAGTGCTCTAAAACTTGCTGGTAGACGGCTGCGTTGACCCTGGATCTCAGGAAACAGAGTGGACCGACACCAGCAGATGACATGGCACCCCAAACCATCACCCAACCATGCAAATTTTGCATTTCCTTTGGAAATCGAGGTCCCAGAGTCTGGAGGAAGACAGGAGAGGCACAGGATCCACGTTGCCTGAAGTCTAGTGTAAAGTTTCCACCATCAGTGATGGTTTGGGGTGCCATGTCATCTGCTGGTGTCGGTCCACTCTGTTTCCTGAGATCCAGGGTCAATCCAGAGAGCAGGTTAAGTGCAAACTCCTGAGTATGTAAAATGAAGTGTATTAATGAACTCATATCATGTTCTACACTTGGTGCATGTTCATATTCATCTGGGAGAAAGCAAACCATCAGGTTTGAGTAAACAGTGCTATTTCAGTTTGAGCACATGAGAAGATAAGGTCCCTTAGTTTGATATTCACAGGTGAATCAAGCAGACTAGTAAAAGATCTTAGGTGTATTGCTGCCCTCCACAGGTTCTTAACGGGATTTCCTCCTTCTGTCCTATGGCCCACACTACATTCTACAGTCCAGTAGGTGGCAGTATGAACCTTTCAAGTCATGGCTGCAAACTGCCAGCAAGAAGAAGAAGTCATAGAGCTGGTTGCTTGTTTCTCTCGCGAGATCTGACAACATGTTTAAATAGAACAATTGACAGGTTGACAACATCCAAACAAAGCAAGTCATCTCCAACACATCTCAACATTACACACATCCTCCAGGCTGACTTAGTCTAGATGATGAAGTAAGCTGGAAACTACATGCAAGTCATAGAAAGAAAACCTTTAAAAAATTGACTGCGATAATAAATAGAATAAAGTACATACCCACAAATATTAACTACATTTATTGTACCCAACTTCAGTTGAAGCATACATTGTTTATTGCATAAAGGTCTGGGGACATACATATAAAACAATCACACAACAATATTCATATTACAAAAGAGAGTAATAAAGACAATTAATAGAATGGATTATAGAGACCCAACAAATGATTCATAAAGTCACACATTTTAAAATTGTATAAAACACAACTGTTCAAATGATGTATAAAGTAAATAATAATATGCTTCCAGAAGTGGTCCAGAAGATGTTTCACATGTGAACCAGTAAATATGAACTAAGAGGGATTTATGTGTACTCAAAAGCAAAGGTATGAACACATGTAAAACAATTATGTACATCATATAAAGGAGTTCATCTATAGAACCCATCATTATTTCAAAAAACATATACAAAACACTATTATGAATAAGTATAACAGTGAATTATGAATATCTACACATAAAATGTTTATTGTATGTAACATATTTTATGTACTGTTTATTCTCACCTTTTCAGTCCAATTGTTCTGTTCATTTTAAAGTACACAAATGTGTATATTAACTCATGTACTTGACTGAAATAAAAGCACTAATCTGAAGTGTCTAATCTATAAATGTTAGAATCATATTAACAAGATTGTGTTACACACACAACAATGATGTCACACATGTTATATGTGCTGATGTTGTTAGAAAGTCAAAGTTAAAGTCTTGACAGTTTATTTCAAATCCTGCATCTTCATTTGCTGCTGCTGTTCTCACCAGCACACTTGTGTTTCTTACACTGGTACTTAGAAGACAATCTTTCACCACACACACTGCAACTCAATACTTTCTCTCCTGGGTGTCTTCTCATGTGTGCTCTAAGAGTGTTTAGGTGACGAAAGCTTTCGTTGCAGCTTGAGCAGGAGTATGGTTTTTCACTAGTGTGTGTTTTAGTGTGTGATTTTAAATGGGGCCTTTGAGTAAAATATTTACCGCAGATTGAACATGAAAAAGGTTTTTCACCAGTGTGTGTTCTCATGTGAACTTTTAATTTTTCATTTACTACAAAACTTTTACCACATTCTGAGCAGGAAAAAGGTTTTTCTCCAGTGTGTCTTCTCATGTGTACTTTTAAATTTTGATTTACTACAAAACTTTTACCACATTCTGAGCAGAAAAAAGGTTTTTCTCCAGTGTGTATTCTCATGTGTTCTTTTAAATTTTGATTTAGTACAAAACTTTTACCACATTCTGAGCAGAAAAAAGGTTTTTCTCCAGTGTGTATTCTCATGTGTACTTTTAAACTTTGATTTAGTGCAAAACTTTTACCACATTCTGAGCAGGAAAAAGGTTTTTCTCCAGTGTGTGTTCTCATGTGTACTTTCAGATGACAATCGTATTTAAAAGTTTTGTGACAGTGAGAACATGTGAAGTGAGTGTTGTCAGTGTGACATGTTGCATCATCTTTAGAGTGTTCATCATCAGTGTGAGGAGAGTGTGACGTTGTGTCCTCACTATCTGATAGTGGAGCTAAGATCTTGTCTGCTTGTGATCCTCCACAGTGGTCTCCATCAGCTTCTGTTGTCATGTGTTGTGTTGAGCTGCTGCTTGGAGGCTCCGCCTCTCTCTCACCTTTGACCTCATCATCTTCACTCTTCACACTGATGAGGTGTCTCTTATCTTCATCTTTAAAGTGGGGGGGCTGTGGCTTCTCTTCTTTCACGTGGAGGTGCTGTGACCTCTTCTGCTCCATACTGGAGGACCCCTCCTGCTGCTCAGGTGGACGATACTTTTCACAGACGTCTGCAGGACACAAGAAGACAAACACATGCTGGGATGGAAATAGATAAGATTTTACCAATTCCGATTTCATTTTCGATTCTGCTTTTACGATTCGGTTATTTGTGGACTCACTTTTGCTTTCACATTCAGTACAAAGGAGAAGAAACAGGTGGATTAGCATCAATTTTGACTAGTTGAGAAGTAACATGAGCGTACAAAGCCAACAGTGAGGTCTTAAGGGGCACAGATTTTACGGGTCCCCCATGAGTTGCTGGAGGGCCCTAAGGACAATATTCTGCTTTGAAAATATCTATAAAATAAAAATATTTTTGGCAAGAAATTAACAAAATACTACACGTTATTTTGTGGCAATTACAAAAGAATGTCCAGTATAATTCCCAGGACATTCAATCAATCACAACTGGATTGTTAAACTGAACATATATCAGGGTTTCCCGCAGCGCTTTGTTGCTAAGGCGGCCGCCTTAGCAACAAAGAGCCACCGCCTAAACTAAGGTCTTAACAAGACTGCGCATTTAAAAAACCATTACTGTCCCCAAGCAAACGCATACACTGAGTGTCATACACATGTCAAAATACCGGGGGCGCTGTAGCCTAGGACTTAGGAACATTTTAGCCAATCAGAAACCTCCAAAACGTCATTTCCGGAGGCGGCATATAGCAAAAATGGCGGGTCACGGCAAGAAAGAATTATATACAGTATGTGGACTGACAGAGAAGTAGAGCTACTTTTAAGCATCATTTTAGAGCTTAGAGTTAACAAAACTCAACAAAGTGCTGACTGGGAAACTTGCCAGTCCAAGTCTGGTGACATTCTTACTCTATTTTAGAACGGTACGAGGAATTTCCTCATCGGAAAGAGGACATGACAAAAACAACTATCGACACTAAACTGAAAGTGATTGGTGGAAAGTACAGACAAGCAGTGGACGCAGGTGGAAGAAGTGGTTACGCTAGAGTTGTTTTGCTGTACTTCCAACTATGCCAGCAGATCTGGGGCGGTTCTCCATCAACTACATCCATTCCATTTGGAATAGAAGCATCAGATATTGACACAAGCTCTCACAGGAGTTCAGATTCTCCATTGACCCTTGACAGCCTGGTCACAGACAAAGATATGCCCAATGATGTACAAGAGCAGCAAGGTTCCAAGAGGAGCAATCCACAATCTTCTGTGGTGAAAGAGAGAAGAGCTCTACTTCAGGTATGTGGGCGCTAACTTCATTGCTAGTAAGTAATATTGTTAAAAGGCAGATAGATGTGGCATCAAAACATTTTTATATGAACTGCACTGCAATTCCAAATGCTCTCAGATGACCACTTTCAACAATGTGGAATCATATTTGTTTGAATATGATCATTGTTTGACAACAGTGTGACAAAAATACTTGCTTTGGAATCAGAAGTCAAGATGGCAAGCATATATTAAAGTTCAGCTGTTTTACATGTATTTAAATAGACTAGTATTCAAAATGCTTTGAGTAGTTTCTTGTAATAAATAATATTGAGTTAAGTAAAACTGCAGTTGCATTAATTTTTTTTTTCTGTCAAAATTAAAATATCTTTAAGTGTTTTATTGACACACATTGTTTCCTGACGATGTTGAGGGCCATTTGACATGTTGTAAATAACATGTCACTATCTTACACCTGTGCTAAAGTGGCTTTATCCCAAATAATGTATTCATGATTGTTGAATGTCATTTTGTAAAAATCCTTATAAAAATGATTTTTTTTCACTAAGCAAAACTCAACAGCCACAAGCAGGACAGACTAAAAGGAAAACTTCCATTGGAGACAAAGTTGCTGAATGCAGTAGAAGACGACGTCCCGATAAAGAAGAGACTTCTGGACATGATGGAGACATCAGAGAAGACATCGTCTGACAATTTAGACAAACTAACTTCAAATTACTAAGTCAAAGTATTGACTTACTAATAATGACATACTTAGTATCTCAGGTAAGTAGGACTGTTTTGTGTTTTGTTTGTACTTTACGGAAAAAATATGGAGATATATATCGTATATCGCCATTCTGCCAATGGAGCTGAAAACAACCAAAAATTGTAGGCTTCTTTATTTCTCTAATATTTGTATTTATTATAAGATATTGTTATTTGGTTATTTTTTAATAAACAATGTGTTCAATGTAATCAACGTTTGTAGTCTATTGCCTATTGAGACACCACCTTAACTAACACATTTTATTGAATGAACTGTCTTGAAATCTCAGTAGCAGACAAACACGCTGCTCTTTACAACATTACTCACAGGAAAATAAAAACAAGCTACGGCGGGGGAACTTTTTACTAAGGATGGGCCACATCCTACTCATAGACCCACTCAATGGCCCAGTGGGAGATCGGTAGGTCGTGAGTCATACCAAAGACTATAAAAATGTGAACCATTACCTCCCTGCTTGGCACTCAGCATCAAGGGTTGGAATTGGGGGTTAAATCACCAAAAAATATTCCTGGGCTGCTGCCCACTGCTCCCCTCACCTCCCAGGGGGTGATCAAGGGTGATGGGTCAAATGCAGGGAATAATCTCACCACACCTAGTGTGTGTGTGACAATCATTGGTACTTTTTAACATGGCCTAAAATTTATTTTGCGATATTATTTTTCAGGTTCAAACACTGATGACATCTATTAAACTAGACAAGAAGCAAAAAAATTAAACAGAGACAGAATTAATTTGGCTCAATTGAGGAGAAACGTCTGGGCTGTACTCTTGTACAGTCTCCATCACGCTCTGACGAAAAATTGTAGGCCTCCTCTTTTATTTGGACTTTCCCTGATTACATGGCAACAGCTGTTTCTAAGGGACGGGGGTCATAAACAGCCATCGCCTTTGATTAAAACAGTTCAAAGAAAAGGTTGCCTGGAGGGGAGTCTGCTCCTGCTTCCTTTCCACTTTGTAGTTCTCGGGTCAAGACAAAATCTTTCTGTGGATTACAATACATCAAAGAAACAGAACACCCTCATGTTGCTTTCCATCCTACACAGTGGAGTTTTACAAGCCTTCTTCTTGGTAGGAACAAAGACAGCTTTTGTCCTTTCGCCGGGAACTCATTGAAACACAAAGTTTTGTGATAACTTAGATACAATTATTCTGACATTATTTAATATATACTTACTAATAAAAAACAATTGGAAACAAGCTCCAAAGCCTACCAATTTAGTTGCTGAAATATGCAGTAAAATACTTTACAATTTCCAGAAGTATTTCCTCAAAACTATTATTAATCTACTTGCTAATTTATGGTTCTATCTACACTTCCGTTAAAATGTACTAAACACTTATTCTTCTGTTTGATACTTTGCATTAGTTTTGGGTGATACTGAGAATTTGGATCCAACACCAAGTAGTTACATGGGCAGTATCGGTCATACCAATGCTGATACTGATATTTCATCTTTTCAAAATCATCGAATGATTCAATTTTGATCACAATTATAAATCAGACAAAAACACAGAATGGCGGATATCAACTAAATATATAAACGGTTTTCCTACCTTGGACTCTGATTGATATCCTTTTGTTTTTTTGCTTTTAAAGTCCTCGTGTGTCCATGGACTTTCTCTTACAAGAATGAACAGAAATAAAGGAAACTCAGTTTCTATTTATTTCACACTCACACTGCTTTATTTGTTTTGATAAAAAGTTACTGAATAATTTCAACTCACTGAATCGTTTCGGATTGTATTCTTCTAAAGAAAAAAAAAATTCAAAGAATAATAAATCGTATCGGCAACAACAAATTACAAATCGAATCCAATCGTTAAAAGGAATCGTTACTCCCTTAATGACAACATGTAATATTTACTGTATTTTAGTCATTTGAAGCATTACCAGATGTAAGCATTGATTTTTACCGAGCGCATCACAACCTTCACTTTTCCCTTCAACAACAACAACAATCATGACAGACTTCATGAGAGACAACAAAGACTACTTTGAGACAAATCCTAATCCAGAAAATTATAATTTTGGAGGATGAGCTACAAATTTTAGAAGCTGATTGCTAAACAGATGCATCTTTAGTGAAACACTAAGCATCATTTTAATTTCCCTGAAGGAATCAATAAAGTACTATCTATCTATCCATGTAGCAGTATTGTTAAATGCTAAACAAGATAACATAAAAAAAATCAATCACTTACCGTACAATGTCTGCTCTCACCGGGATGCCGACTGATGGGATGTTTATATCTTTCAGCACGAGACACGTTCTCTCCGTTTAGCTGATATATTGAGCATAATCCTCACTCCTTGGGTCAAGAAACCTCTTTGGGTTTGAAACTAATTTGACCGACTTCTCGGTCTATGGCCACGACCTTCGCCGATACAAGCGTGAGGCATGATTTATATTCTACAACAAACTTTTACCAACTTAGCGGCGATGCAGCAGCAGCTCAGTAGCTAGTCTACCTCTCTGCGAGCAAGGAGCCGTTTGACTAAAAGTAGTTCCTCGATGTGAGCTCTTACAATTACAATGCTTCCAATACAGGTCACTACAAGTAAAGGGAGTAATGTTGGTGATTTTAAAGGCACAATAGAGGACTACCATTACCTGTAATGTTAGCCGCCTTGTGCTAGCAATTTTTTACTATGTAGCATACATATTGGATGACATCTGGATGTTGTGCTTACTTGGACTGTGATGAAGCTGTGAGGACTCAGGTGCTTTGTCTTCATGCTCTTCAGTCTTCACAGAGACAACAGTCAGTGGAAACTTGCTGACATCATCCTCCTCCTGCCCTACAACACACTCTCCCTCCTGAGTAACCCAGAGATCCTCCTCTTCCTCTTTCATGTAGGGGGCTGAGGATCCTCCTGCTGCTGAAGGGCACGTTCTTCTGGACGAGCGTTCATCTGCTGGACGTCTGCAAGACAACACAAACAAACTTCAGCTCAGATGTGTCAAATATTTTTTCAGTCTATAAAATATAATATTTTCCAAGTGGACTGAGAGACTTTGCGGTGATGTTCTTCTACACATGGAATAATCATAGTTTATTGATTACTATGAATTGTGTATATGACCTTGTTTTCTACATTTACAGTAATTATTGATAAAAAGTAACAGCTTTTTAGAACGTATAGAAAACCTCCTGCTTGGATTTTAATACCGTCATGACTGTAAAGGCTTAGTGGCCACATGCGTGGACAGCACCTTTTATTTCCACTATTGTGTACACTACTGAATTGGGGTCTTATGGCCGCTTATGTGGACACTTATACTGCCATCTGGTGGTGTCAGAAGAGTATAACATACAATGGAATTTGGACAAAAAAAGTGTAAAAAAAAAGAATTAGCATGTCACTAAACATGAAGTACACGTTTGTGTACTTATGGACTAAGTACATCATATCAAAAGATGATTCTTAGTTTTTATTCTAATTCGGGTCCAATAAACCCAAATAGCAAAGAATCAGAATCAGAATCAGAATCAGCTTTATTGTCATTACGCAAGGTAACGAGATTGAGGCCATTCCATCCAGTGCGATGTGTGCATGCTAGAAAAACAATGTGCAAATATATAAAAATATAAAAAATGTAGAAGTGCAATGAATATGGTGTGAAATGAATATATACATGAAAAAAAACCAAAACAAAAACAGGGTGGTTGGTGGAATGGGTTATTGCACCGAAGAGAAGGCAGTTATGAATAAAAAAATAAAATAGAATAAAAAAAGCATGTAAACAAACAGCTTGGGCCTTAAGAGGTTAAGTCAGTATGCACGTATAAAAGTTTCATTGTGCTGCAGCATCGAGTGACGCCAACTCGCTCCTTCCACTACCAACCTACCAGCCAACCTTGACGTGTCACGTGCACCTCCAAAATAGTCTGACCTCACGTCAACGGTGACCAGGACTGCAGAGCTGTGATTAGTTTGCTTTACTTTTACACACAATGTCCTCTCCTCGTTCTTCCTTCTGCGAAAGCAACATTTTTAACCCAACAGAAAACAAACAGAAGTGCAGCGAGTGTGGCCGTGCGATAGTATGTTGGTTGAACCTCACTCACACCTTAAGAAATGTGCTGGCGTGAGAATATACATACACTATATTGCCAAAAGTATTTGGCCACCCATCCAAATGATGACAATCAGGTGTCCTAATCACTTATAAAATCAAGCACTCAGGCATGGAGACTGTTTCTACAAACATTTGTGAAAGAATGGGCCGCTCTCAGTGATTTCCAGCATGGAACGGTCATAGGATGCCACCTGTGCAACAAATCCAGTCATGAAATTTCCTCGCTCCTAAATATTCCAAAGTCAACTGTCGGCTTTATTATAAGAAAAGTGAAGAGTTTGGGAACAACAGCAACTCAGCCACCAAGTGGTAGGCCACGTAAACTGACAGAGAGGTCAGCATAGTGCAAAGATTTTCTGCACAGTCACTTGCTACAGAGCTCCAAACTTCATGTGACCTTCCAATTAGCCCACGTACTTCATGGAATGGCTTTCCATGGCCGGACAGCTGTGTCTAAGCCATACATCAGCAAGTCCAATGCAAAGCGTGGGATGCAGTGGTGTAAAGCACGTCACCCCTGGACTCTAGAGCAGTGGAGACATCTTCTCTGGACTGATGAATCACACTTTTTCCACCTGGCAATCTGATGGCCCAGTCTGGGTTTGGAGGTTGCCAGGAGAACACCACATTTCCGACTGCATTGTGCTGAGTGTGAAATTTGGTGGAGGAGGAATTATGGTGTGGGGTTGGTTTTTCAGGAGTTGGGCTTGGCCCCTTAGTTCCAGTGAAAGGAACTTTGAATGCTCCAGGATACCAAAACATTTTGGACAATTCCATGGGATGGCACTTCAAGTTTATATGTGAGTAAAGGCAGGTGGCCAAATACTTTTGGCAATATAGTGCATATATATATATATATATCTTTTTTTTTGAGAATATTTGGGTACCTCATGCTTCGATTACAAACAAAATATTGATGCATATTCAATTTTGTGTACAGTATATTAAAGCCATTTTTAATATTTAACATTTATTTAATTAAATATTTATTTTGTCTGACTGAATAAGCATAATTGTGCAAATAGTGTATTCGTAATAACAAGAATCAGTTTTAGGGATGTCTGATAATATCGGACTGCCGATATTATCGGCCGATAAATGCTTTAAAATGTAATATCGGAAATTATCGGTATCGGTTTCAAAAAGTAAAATGTATGACTTTTAAAAGGCCGCTGTGTACACGGACGTAGGGAGAAGTACAGAGCACCAATAAACCTTAAAGGCACTGCCTTTGCGTGCCGGCCCAGTCACATAATATCTACGGTTTTTCACACACAAGTGAATGCAACCATATTTGGTCAACAGCCATACAGGTCCCACTGAGGGTGGCCGTATAAACAACTTTAACACTTTTACAAATATGCACCACACTGTGAACCCACACCAAACAAGAATGACAAACACATTTCGGGAGAACATTCGCACCGTAACGCAACATAAACACAACAGAACAAATACCCAGAACCTCTTGCAGCATTAACTCTTCCGGGACGCTACAATATACACCCCCGCTACCCCCTAGCCCCCCCCCCCCCCCCCCCCCCACCACACACACACCTCAACCCCGCCCACCTCAACCTCCTCATGCTCTCTCAGGGAGAGCATGACCCAAATTCCAAGCTGCTGTTTTGAGGCATGTTATAAAAAATAATGCACTTTGTGACTTCAATAATAAATATGGCAGTGCCATGTTGGCACTTTTTTACATAACTTGAGTTGATTTATTTTGGAAAACCTTGTTACATTGTTTAATGCATCCAGCGGGGCATCACAACAAAATTAGACATAATAATGTGTTAATTCCGCGACTGTATATATCGGTATCGCTTGATATCGGAATCGGTAATTAAGAGTTGGACAATATCGGAATATCGGCAAAAAAGCCATTATCGGACATTTCTAATATATATATATATATATATACACTTTTTTTATTTTAAATATTTGGGTACCTCATGATTCGATTACAAACAAAATATTGATGCGTGTTCAATTTGTGTACAATATATTAAAGCCATTATTAATATTTACCATTTACTTAATCAAATATTTATTTTTGTCTGAATGAATAAGCATTAACCGCTTACAATTGTGTATTCGTAATAACAAGCATCAGTTGATTTAATTTCCATGATACGCCCGCCCGAATGCAGCTGAGATAGGCTCCAGCAACCCCAAAAAAAGACAAGCGGTAGGAAAATGGATGGATGGATGTTATCAAGGTAATAGAAGTGCGTTGTATTTGTTGCTAATAAAGTTAGCACCAACACAAAGTAGACTAATGCAATGTATGTGTAATAAATAATAATAATAATTGTAATGTTTATCCTGTAAAGCGTCTTTGAGTGCACTGAAAAGTGCTATACCAAATAACATGTATTATTATTATTATTATTAAACCATGTGACTTATTGCAGACTTCAATTACGAGACGTTCGTTCCTTTCTAGTAACAAATATTTAATGATGTTAAGCGTGACTGTACTATACAGCAAAAAAACAGTTAAGGTATTAAATAAGTCAATATAATTGTCATAGAGAACATAAAATACACTCCTCACACGCTCGCATTTGCTACAAAGGCCTGCTAGCTGGCTAACGCTAGCACGTTAGCTTCGATCAGGTAAATAAGATACAAATATATAATGTATATTACCTCATTAGCCGCATGTACAAGAGAGGAGTGGAATATATTCTTCTTATTGTTACACCAGCAACTCTTAAAAGGGACTTTCTGTTGTTCTGTGGCTGGGCGAAGGAAGTGTGCACCACTCACTATTGTCTAATGTTGTGTCGTTCGCGAACGATTCGTTCGAACGAACGAATCTTTTAAGTGAACGTACCGAACCGAATCACTTCATGAACTGATTCGTTCCTTTCTCAGTTCAGTTGAGCTCCGCCGCGACCATGCCGGTGTTGTACCGAAATCTGTTACCCATCAGAATTTGTGACTCCAGGGGGCGATGTTCTCATGGCGTTTGTTTGATGGTTAAATGGCAAACCCAAAGAGGAGGCGAAGAAGAACGCTTGCGTAAATGGCGTAAACTATCGTTGTCAGAATTTCAGCATTAATAAATGACACATATTCTGGAAATCAATGATTTACTTTCATTATAGTATGAGCTGTTGATTCTCTCTCACACACATACATTTTCCGGATTAAAAGCTATCATGGAATGAAACGTCATCTCCATTCACTTTTTCTCATTTGGACCCCCAGAATCAGGACGCACTAGGGTTACATTTTCCGATAAACCCGTCGGCGTTTTGCCCAGCCAATTAGGTGTAAATGTATGGCATTTCACACTATTAACAGGAGGTGGCGCCTTACCAAGGTACTTGAAACATTTGGCTTTATCCAGTTTGAAGCCCACCTTCTAATTTATTAGCGGATTTTGACTCCAATCTAAATCATGGAATCAAGCACCTATAGAGAATTGTTGGAATACATTACCGAAGGGAAAGTACCACCAAATTCCAAAAAATACGAGCGCTTCAACCTGAAAAGAAAAGCGGCAAACTATTGTGGAAGGCAAGTTATGGTACCTAGCATCGCACTTGATGACCACCCCAACAAATGCCAAATTGTCTCAAGAGGTTCAACGACTTAGTATTATTAGAACAAAATGTGATGGTGTTAATGTATTTAAAGAAAAACAGAGCATTCCCTTTCTAAATTTACAGTTTTACATTATACTAACTACAGCATAATTCAATCCAATCCACTTTATTTATATAGCACATTTAAACAACAAAATGTTTCCTAAGTGCTGCACAACAATATTAAAAACAACATTCAAATACTATTTTGAGCTCCACCAATGACTGAATAAAAAAAATAAAAAAAATACATGTAAAAACAATATAAAATAAATATGATTAAAAACGATTTTAAGGGTGAAACCAATTAAAACAGTAAATAGAAATCAAAATGTTAAAACACAATGTCTTGTTCACGAGTGAGGGAAGAGTGGATGGTGAGATCGACAGGCGGATCGGTGCGGCGTCTTCAGTAATGCGGACGCTGTATCGATCCGTTGTGGTGAAGAAGGAGCTGAGCCGGAAGGCAAAGCTCTCAATTTACCGGTCGATCTACGTTCCCATCCTCACCTATGGTCATGAGCTTTGGGTTATGACCGAAAGGACAAGATCACGGGTACAAGCGGCCCAAATGAGTTTCCTCCGCCGGGTGGCGGGGCTCTCCCTTAGAGATAGGGTGAGAAGCTCTGCCATCCGGGAGGAGCTCAAAGTAAAGCCGCTGCTCCTCCACATGGAGAGGAGCCAGATGAGGTGGTTCGGGCATCTGGTCAGGATGCCACCCGAACGCCTCCCTAGGGAGGTGTTTAGGGCACGTCGACCGGTAGGAGGCCGCGGGGAAGACCCAGGACACGTTGGGAAGACTATGTCTCTCGGCTGGCCTGGGAACGCCTCGGGGTCCCACAGGAAGAGCTGGACGAAGTGGCTGGGGAGAGGGAAGTCTGGGCTTCCCTGCTTAGGCTGCTGCCCCCGCGACCCGACCTCGGATAAGCGGAAGAAGATGGATGGATGGATGGAAAACACAGAGGGCAACAGTGTTCAGTGTTTGTAGATTTTCATACTTAAGATGGACTCTCACCTAGCACGAGAATGCGGCGCAACTTTACTCAGGTGCATAAATGGTGTCTGAAATTGTACATCTTTTAACCTAAATCCATGGAAAATTGAAGAAAAAGTGAAAGTAATGTTAATTTCCTTTTTTTGTTCCAAAAAACCCTTTCTGTATATTTTGGGTTGATGGCAGTTCTCTGCCTCATCGGATATTGACCCTTTGAGGCCGTGCCCATATCCTCTGAGTTGATTGTGTGATGGATAAGATATTTTTTGTCGCGGATTTACTCATGTGTTTTGTTTTTTGATAAATAAATAAACGGTCTCGGAGCCATGTTTTCATTTTATTAATTTAATAGTCTAAGAGTAAATCTTAATCCTTCATGAATGAATATACACTGCCCCCATGCACGCCATTTGTGAGTTTTGCATTTAATTTGTATTGAATTAGGCCGCTCACTTTGTTAGGTGCGAGCACAGCAAGTAAAGCATTGAAATTTCTACAATAAACAAATACCATTGCTGCAATCTCTGGATTTCAAATCAGAGATATTTGTATTTCACTGTATTACTTTTCATTGTAAGAAATAAGCTTTCAATTAATGCTTTGATTTGTCATAGATGGCAAGCTATATTACCTCCGCCACAAAGGATCGGCCAAAGAGCTGAAAGTGAAAGTGGTGTGTGGGGCAGCTGAAGCAGATGCCATATTTAGAGAGTTCCACTCAAGTGACATTGGTGCACATTGTGGCCAGATCAAAACAAGGGATGCAATTTCCAAGAGATGTTACTGGCCCTCCATGACGTGTGACATTGAAAAATGGGTAAGATTTGGTTTTCCCTCATTTTTGCCTTTACAACATGTCTTGCCTGTCTTACTGAAAGGTACTGCTGCCTTGACAGAAATAAATGGAATACAGTCCATCATTTTAGTTATGAAGGGCACTTATGACTGTCCACTTTGAAGGAGTGTCTGCTGGCTTGTCATAACAACATTAAAAATAATAGAGCAATTTAAAAAAAATTCTGAATGTCAAACAATTCAGATATTTTGGCCTTCATTGCTGAAATAAACAATTTGATTCCCAAGTATATCTCAAAGAGTCTTTACCATGTTTGGCCTATATACCCCATTCCCCTTTGTCAAACAATTAAATAACATACTCTGCACATACCCATACTGACATAACTTTTAAGCCGTTAAATATTTTGTATTGATCAATGTTTTCTATACTCAGGTGTCTGAATGCACATCCTGTCAACAGAAGGGCAGGGTTGACCTAAAGGCAGGCACAGAGTACAAGCCAATCAAGGTGAACTTCACCTTTTTCATTTTTTGTTGTTTTGGGAGCTGTCCATGAACCTGGCCACTGGTTTTTTACAGTAAGTGAAGATTTATATCTCCTAATCCTCGGTGTTTCTGTTATCGGCTTATCTGACAGTGAGGAACTAGAAGTGAAGCTCTAAGATTTTTCTGAATATTCACAGGCCATTTATCCAGCAGAGCAGCGGAGTCTCGTGCTTGCCTCATTAGGCAACGCTCGCTCTAAAGTGCCCAAGTGTTTGGAGTCCACCAGGTAACAGCTGTTTCTTTCATAAGTCAAAAGCTCCCAGGCTTCCAACATACTGTGGAGGTAAAGGGTGGATGATGGTAGCTGTAGGAGGATGACATAGGGGGAGCTGCTTTTAAAACAAATTTCCAATGAAACTACTGGGATTAGCAAGGTGTCCCTCAATGTTACAAATGGAAGAATCTGCGTGCTGTGTTTTCACATCCTTTCGTATACGTCACAAAGAAAATCAGGTTTTCTTTGTGAAAATCTCTTGCAGATGATCTCAGTGAGCTCTGCCACTGCTGCGGAGGGGAGGAGATTGGTGGGAGCCCCAAAAGTGATACCACTGACTGGGTAAGATATCTTGATAAGAAAACAAACAATATTTTCCCTTGCCACATTTGTTTAACATCAGCCACTGAAAGAAGCCAATTGATATTGATATACTGATATTGATTTATATCAATAAATATCATTGATTTAATCAATTTACATATTGATTTACATTGAACTGATACACTTGACCAAATGCATTAATTTCAGATCCAGTGCGAGCGGTGCGGGCGATGGTACCACAGCTTGTGTGTGGGAAACCCCAAGGAGGAGGGATATAGTTGTGATGCATGCCAGGAACATACCATGTTCATTTCTGTATTAGAAAATAAGTTATGATTGTATGTTGCATTTGAATTCCAAAATTTATTGTAAAAAAAAAAAAAGGTTTCTGTTTAGCTCTGTTTCTGCTTAGTTTAGTTTGATGGTTAGGGTATATGTATTTTAATAAAAATCTGTATTATAAATGCTGAAAGATGCAGTGAAGTAAGGTCTCGAAATCTGACGGCCAAGTCACAGTTTATCGGAAAATGTAACCCTAGTGCGTCCTGAATATGGGGGCCCAAATAAGAAAAAGTGAATGGAGATGAAGGGAGGGGGATGTAAAAAGGGCAGGAAATAGTAATTGAGGTTACTGGCTTAAGAATAGGGAACATACAGTAAGGTCTCGAAATCTGACGGCCAAGTCACAGCTTATCAGAAAATGTAACCCTAGTGCGTCCTGATTCTGGGGGTCCAAATGAGAAAAAGTGAATGGAGATGAAGGGAGGGGGGGTGTAAAAAGGGCAGGAAATTGTAATTTAGGTGACTGGTTTAAGAATAGGGAACATACAGTAAGGTCTCGAAATCTAACGGCCAAGTCACAGCTTATCGGAAAATGTAACCCTAGTGGGTCCTGATTCTGGGGGTCCAAATGAGAAAAAGTGAATGGAGATGAAGGGAGGGGGATGTAAAAAGGGCAGGAAATTGTAATTTAGGTGACTGGTTTAAGAATAGGGAACATACAGTAAGGTCTCGAAATCTGACGGCCAAGTCACAGTTTATCAGAAAATGTAACCCTAGTGCGTCCTGATTCTGGGGGTCCAAATAAGAAAAAGTGAATGGAGATGAATGGAGGGGGGGTGTAAAAAGGGCAGGAAATTGTAATTTAGGTGACTGGTTTGAGAATATGGAACATACAGCCATAACAAACAGAACAACCGCATGTGCATGTATAGCCTTATCTATATTGGAAAATGTATGTGTGTGAGAGAGAATCAACAGCTGATACAATGGACTCATACTATAATGAAAATAAGTCATTGATTTCCAGAATATGTGTCATTTATTAATGCTGAAATTCTGACAACTGACGTTTCATTCCATGATAGCTTTTAATCCGGAAAATGTATGTGTGTGAGAGAGAATCAACAGCTGATACAATGGACTCATACTATAATGAAAGTAAGTCATTGATTTCCAGAATATGTGTCATTTATTAATGCTGAAATTCTGACAACTGACGTTTCAGCATTAAGGATAGTTTACGCCATTTACGCAAGCGTTCGATCTTCTTCTCCTCCTCTTTGGGCTTGCCGTTTAACCATCAAACAAACGCCATGGGAACATCGCCCCCTGGAGTCACAAATTCTGATGGGTAACAGATTTCGGTACAACACCTGAAAACGCACCCCTGCCATAATATGCACCCCCTGACGCGGGAGCGCGCTTACGTCACTCGGTTGCATCACTCGTCTCGGAAAGTATATCTAACTCGGCTGTTGGCTGAAATCGCCTCTTTTAAATCGCCTCTTTCGGCATAAAAAAGTACATAAAGTGAAATAATCCAAGTTTTCTTTACTTGTGCTTTACTTGTGGATGAATTAAAAATTGTGAGCCTTTAATGATTTCGCCGTCATTCAAGTGGCTGAAATCGCCTCTTTCGGCATAATAAAGTACATAAAGTGAAATTATCCTTACGTGTGGATGGATTCCAAATTGTGAGCATTTAATGATTTCGCCGTCATTAGATCAGATAAGGCGAAAACAATAACCAATTAATATTGGAATATTTGCTGTCCCGAAAATGTAGTATTGTCTACCTTGACAGCTATACTGTAAAGAATATGTACACCAAAGTAAACCTCTATATGTACTTTTTTAGAGACATCAAGAAGAACGAATGTTTGCTGCTTCATTCGACGTGTTGTCGTGATCCAATACTCGTATTTTAAAAATATGACATTTTCTTTAACTTTAAGGAGCTCATGGGTGGATGGATGAATAAATAAATGAATGCATCTGATGTCTACCTTTGATTTGGTTTTAAGAAGTTTCAAATTGAACATTCACAAATAACGTTGCATTTCCCACCTGCCATAAAATGCACCCCCCATCTATCTCTGGCTAGGAAGGTCATAGAGACATGAAACTCACCCTGGTTACTCATCATAGCCCCCCAGGTATACACTGAAAACCATGTGAAAATCGGACTACCAGAACTGGAGTTATGGGGGGTGTGCATTTCCCACCTGCCATAAAATGCACCCCCCATCTATCTCTGGCTAGGAAGGTCCTAGAGACATGAAACTCACCCTGGTTACTCATAATAGCCCCCCAGGTATACACTGAAAACCATGTGAAAATCGGACTACCAGAACTGGAGTTATGGGGGGTGTGCATTTCCCACCTGCCATAAAATGCACCCCCCATCTATCTCTGGCTAGGAAGGTCCTAGAGACATGAAACTCACCCTGGTTACTCATAATAGCCTGCCATTGTGTAGGATTATCAGTCCACACATCTGCTGGAAGGCGGTAAGGGCAGTCGTTTAATCCAACTACAGAACATTTTAACTCGTATCTTAATTAACCTAGCCTCACTGGAAAGACTATTTACATAATCATACGCCATTTAGAACAGTTTAAAATGCCGTGAAACCTCGTTAAATGCCTTTGCTGTCAATGCTGTGTTCGCTGTGAGCTGGTTTGTTTTCAACGAATTCAATATGGCGACCGCGTTGCTAGGGGATTGGAGGGCGGAAGTGACGTAGGTCCGCCCTCGCCCATTGCTTTAATTGCAACTATTCCAAAATAAGGGAATATATTCGGTTATTATAATACAATTCCACTTAATATTTACAACTACAGTTGACAGTACAAACCTTTACAACAGGATTTAAAACATAAATACCAACTAGAGCAATATTTAGATTGATTTAAAAATAAAGGTCTGATCTTTTGCAGTCAGTCAACCTCGCCCACGCCTCCTACCACTCCGTCCTGCATGAAGCTGAGGAGCCACGACTCGTCTCGCTCTGATCACGCAACTTATGATTTAAAGGGGTCATATAAGCTACTGTTTATTTACCAAAATAAGTTTAATGTCTTTGTTTTGAAAATGTACAAGTTTATTTTTATTTTCAGAATGATGGATGGATGGATGGAAATAGTTGTACCGGGGGTGGAGAGGGAAAGAGCTGGTTACTTGTTTCTCTCGCGAGATCTGGAAAAGAGCTGGTTTGTACTTCTTTCTCTCGCGAGATCTGGAAAAAGAGCTGGTTAATTGTTTCTCTCGCGAGATCTGACAAGACTGCGCGGGAAGCAAACAGGGCGAGGATAAAGCAAGATGGCGTCTGACGGTGAAGACGTTATTGCAGTCGTCACAGTTCAGTGTTCTTAATCTGTGCGTCCATGTACACATATATGTCCTTTATTACACTCTATTAAATAGAGTCATAATAACTGTTTGTATATTAGTCTGAGCGCACTTCTCCAGCTAGCTTAGCTTGCTAGTTAGCTTAGCTTGTTAGCTGCTAACAAAGAGAGATGAAAACACATCGCTAAGCAGAGATCAAGTGTGAGTGTAAAGTGTTGTGATTGTGTGAAAATGTGCGAAAGAACCATAGCAGAGTACGAGGAGGAACTTTGTCCAACAAAAGAGGAGAAGGAGCGACAACATGAAAAACATCAAGTTGTGTTACACACAACAGGTTTGTTTACTTCTTACTCTCACATCTTTACTAACTTTAGATTTATTATTAACACTTTTCTTCAATAGATTGTCTATAGGAAGATGAATTGTCATGTGAGGATGTTCAGACACACAATATTTATGAGAGGTTGATGTTCCTCTCAGTTTGTAACAAAGTGTATCAACATGTTTACACAAAACTCACACAGTCACCGGGGGAATATTCCAGAGAGCAGGTTAAGTGCAAACTCCTGAGTATGTAAAGCTCCAGAGTTTGACCTCCAAAAATAAGAGAGGTAAGACAAAGTCAAAGTCAGTTACCATGGTAACTGACGCTGTAAACCTAGCCTGCCAGCTGGCAGGTTTGACAAGTTATTTATGTGTGTAAAAGCTATACTGACCTGTTATTTCCTTCATATTGGTGCAGCCATTAACCTACTACAACACCTGCTACATCCACCTACTCAGTGGCCTAGTGGTTAGAGTGTCCGCCCTGAGATCAGTAGCTTGTGTCATACCAAAGACTATAAAAATGGGACCCATTACCTCCCTGCTTGGCACTCAGCATCAAGAGTTGGAATTGGGGGTTAAATCACCGTAAAAATGATTCCCAGGCGTGGCCACCGCTGCTGCTCACTGCTCTCCACCATCCAGGGGGTGATCAAGGTTAATGGGTCAAATGCAGAGAACAATCTGGCCACACCTAGTGTGTGTGTGACAATCATTGGTACTTTAACTTTTTAATGTGGCAGTGATTGTGGAAAAAACAAAGCCTGATCTAAAGATGACATCTTGATCTCATACCATCTCAAACCAATTGGCCGTTCATTATTACCGGTAAGTGAAATGTCTTAAAGTCGCTTAAATTTGTCTTTAACCAAGCAACACTAAGTTTTATCCAGTTACTCGATTAATCGAAAACATTTCCAGTAGAACACTTGATTAATAACATTTTCAATAGCCACAGCCCTATATTTCATGTACGATTTAATATTTAGCATGTAGGAGTTAAAATGTGTTTTGTTTGTGTCCTGTAGACATCCATCAGCTGATTGGACACCAAGAAGAATGTCTCCCTCATCTGCAGGGGGACAGTTTCACTTCAGAGGATCCACAGCCCTCACACATGAAAGAGGAAGAGGAGGGAGAGTGTGTTGTAGGGCAGGAGGAGGATGATGTCAGCAAGTTTCCACTGACTGTTGTCTCTGTGAAGACTGAAGAGCATGAAGACAAAGCACCTGAGTCCTCACAGCTTCATCACAGTCCAAGTAAGCACAACATCCACATATCATCTAATACAATGTTTGTGACACATGTTCATCCGGGGGCCACATTTATGACTAAAGATGGAGATATACTTGCTTTTTAACACCACCATTTAAAAATGAATGCTCATCAATCATCAACAGTGTAATTGCTGGGGTGTAACCATGTGACCTAGAGGCCGTCCTCCTTACCTCACGTGGTCAAATGAAGGCAAACATTCAATATGGCTACTGTTTAATTACCTTTAGCAGCACATATGTCAGCATATTTCAAAGGTTTAGTGGTGAAGAATAGGGATGTATACCAAGTACCATTTTTTTAGTACTGGTTCCTAATTATGTCGTCCATGAGGACCGTGAAGATTCTGGACTAACGACACAACTATTGGTATTTTTAATTCCAGCTGACTGACGTAACTATGACACGTTGTCACATTGAGTTCAGCTGCCGCTGCTACACATTAACATCAGCTTTGAATAATGACAAATAAGGAAGCAACAACACGCAAAAGGTTGATGTGTGTGTTATTGACAAGAAGATGACATAACTGCATTTCACCTTGCACTGCACACATAGTTGATTTCTTTAAGACTTCAAATAAACAGCTGTTTTTTCTTTTGTTTGTATTTTTCTTAATTTAATCAGGTAAAAATCCTATTGAGATCAAAGATCTCTTTTCCAAGGGAGACCTGGCCAAGAGGGCAGCAGCAAGGTTACATTAAAAACAGTAAACAACACATAAAACATCAAATGTACAACATTAAAACTTGCTAACATAACACATGTGCATACAGACAAGGTAGACTGCAATCTTTTCACAGAAGCTTTAAGCTCATTCAATGTAACAAGGGTTTGAAGTTGAATATTGGATTGTAGGTTATTCCAAGCCTTCACTGCTGAAAACCTAAATGCTTTCTTGCCTAGTTCAGTTCTTCCTTTGGGGACGACAAATTGCAGAACATTAATTGAACGAAGATTGTGACGTCCTTGTTTCTTTGTAAACAGACAAGACAGATAAGATGGGGTGATACCCAGAATGGTTTTGTAGATGAACACATACCAATGATTGAGACGTCGAGCACATAAAGATGTCAAGTTAACCATTGAATATAACACACAATGGTGAGTAAGTTAACCATTGAGTATAACACACAATGGTGAGTAAGTTAACCATTGAGTATAACACACAATGGTGAGTAAGTTAACCATTGAGTATAACACACAATGGTGAGTAAGTTGGTGATGAATCTCAGTGCCCCGTGGTACACACTATCCAGCTTGTGGAGACAACCAGCAGTAGCATTCATGTACAACACATCTCCATAGTCAATAACAGGTAAAGAGGTTGTTTCCACCAATTTCTGTTTCACAGTAAAAGAAAAGCAAGACTTGTTTCTATAATAAAATCCCAGTAAAAGTTTCAGGTTTTTTTTACAACATACTGAATGTGCTCCTTAAAACTCAAGTGGTCATCAATTAAAAATCCTAAATATTTTAAAGCAGATACTAACACAATTTGTTGCCCATTTCTTGTTCAAATGTTCTCACACAGTGCTGATCTTACAGTTTTTGATGTGGTAAAGAACATACACTTTGTTTTCTCTGCATTTAAAAGCAGTTGAAGATGGCAAAGTTGTTCTTGTACTCTGTCAAATGCTTGTTGTAGACATTTAAAGGCCTCAGCAGGAGTGGGTGCTGTGCAGTATATGACAGTATCATCAGCGTAGGAATGGAAAGTTGAGTTCGGAATATTCTGTCCAAGATTATTAATTAATAATGGGCCCAACACAGAACCTTGAGGGACACCCTTTTTCACTTGCAGTACGTCCGAGAAGGAACCTTCTATCTGAACAGCCTGAGTTCTGCTTGTGAGGTAATTTGCAAACCATCCAACTGCTTGCTGAGAAAAACCAATAGTTGAAAGACGTTTGATTAAAATGACATGATCAACAGTATCAAATGCCTTTGAAAAATTCAATAAAGAGAGACAGACAGCACTGCTTCTTGTCAAGAGCTTCAGTTACATCATTTATAAACTTCATGGCAGCAGTAACAGTACTGTGATTTCTGCCAAAACTTGACTGAAATGGTGTCCAAAAAGTATTTTTTTCTGTTCACTGATAAGGGATTCAAGCACTTTTGCCACAACAGAGAGTTTAGAGATCGGTCTGTAATTATTTAGATTACTAGGGTCACCTCCTTTAGGGGGATTACAAGGGCAGATTTCCAATTCAAGGGGATTTCATTTGAAATTCGAGTAAAGTTAAAAATGTGAGTCAGTGGTCCAGCTATAATTTCAGCTGCCAACTTTAGGAAGAGCGGCTCCAACTTATTTGAGCCAGCTGGTTTTCTATGTTTAAGTTGTTTTAGAGCCCTCATGACCACTGTTGTGGTAAAGGGTGTAAAGTTAAAAACTTGGGTATTTTCAACGGTTCTTTCCGGAGTTAGCGGATCTTCAGTAAAGTTGTCAGAATTATAGAGAAAACCAGAGGAAATAAATGATTATTATAATGACTACCCATTTCTCTTCTGTCGCTTACTCTGACACCATCAACAAGTATACTCGGTGGGAGATTGACTGAATTACAGCAGGCGGACAAAGATATGATGATTTTCCAAAACTTCTTTGGGTGTTTGAGGTTTTCAGTTGTTGTGGAGAAATGCAATTCTGATTTGACTTTCTGAAGGAGAGAGGTAAATTGATTTTTTAATTGTCTAAAATTCAACCAATCTGCTTCTAACCCTGACTTGCGTGCTCTGGCCCAAGCAGCATTACGCTCATGCAATACATCTGACAGGTCCGATGTAAACCACTGATTGTCACGTCCTTTAACTCTACATTTTCTAAAAGGGGCATGTTTGTTCACTATACTCAAGAAGTTTTCGTGAAAATATTTCCAAGCCAGTTCAACATTATCAAAAAGAGCAATTCTATCCCAATTAAAAAGATGCAAGTCATGTAAAAAAGCTTGCGTCTCAAATAATTTCATATTCCGTTTTTCAAGAAGACGAGGCTTGCTTTTAGGAATCCTTGTGTCTCGCACTACTGCAATCACACAATGATCACTCACATCATTAGGGAAAACACCAGATGCAACACATTTAAAGGGCATATTTGTTAGAATTAAGTCAATGAGTGTAGCTTTTTGAGGGCATTTAGGATTAGGTCTTGTAGCTGAGTTAATTAATAGTGTTAAATTTAGAGATTCACACTGCTTTTAAGGAGTCAGACACAGATGTGAGCCAGTCCAAGTTCAAATCACTATTTCATTGTATTTCAGTTGAGACAGAAGCATTACAAGAGTAGATAGGGAATTACTAGGGGCAGATGGAAGCCTATAACACCCCACTACCATAATGTGGTGATTTCTAGCTAATTCAATTTCAAGTGCTAACAGTTCAAGTTCTTTACTTACTGATTCAGATAGCACTAATTTAACATCAAACCTCTGCTTAATACTGTATATATGGCCACTCCACCACCTTTTCTTTGTCGGTCAGTACGATAGACATTATAGCCATGAATGTAAATATCTTTATCAAGCACAGATTGTTTAAGCCAAGTTTCAGATAAGACTACAATATCAGCATTTGTTGAGTTTATCCAGATCTTTATCATATCCAGTTTAGGGAGTAAACTCTGAACATTGATATGAATAATCCCAAGACCAGATCTAGTTTTAAAATCTGCAGGTGTAAAACATTGTGTAGGTGTATCAGGGCCTGGATTAGTCTCAACATTTCCTGAGAGCAATAACAATATTATAACTAAACATTTGCGCTTAAAGTTATCATATTTTGAGTCGGTCTTTAATCTGTCAAGGTAAGTGCTCACAATAGGGGAGGATGCAGTAATGTTGACGTGATCCCTCAAAACAAGGAAACAATAAGAATGAATGGACTCTACCATAGTATGCAGCCATTTGGTTTTGTCCAAAGTCCCAGAAATCTTCAACTGAGATATTATTTTGTAGCTGCCACTATGATCAAATGTCAAATTATCAAATAGGTCAAACTGTGCATCTTGAAGTAGCATAGCTCATGAGTGGGGGTGACCAGACCCATTTGGGACACCAGTAAAACCACACCAAAGTATAAAACACAATATAATAATTTGTGACATAGTAAGAGGAGAAGTTCCACTTGTTTTACCACTTTTGAAGATGTTAGCAGACAGGGCTAAAGACTAGCAACCAAGGCCGATGAGTGGAAGCCCGTAGACGAAGCCAATGGCTGGAGGCAAACAGCAGGTCGATGGAAGGCTAGTAGGCAGGTCGATGGTGGAAGGCTAGTAGGCAGGTCAACGGTGGAAGGCTAGCAGGCAGGTCGACGGTGGAAGGCTAGCAGGCAGGTCGATGGTGGAAGGCTAGCAGGCAGGCCGATGGTGGAAGGCTGGTAGACAGGTCAACGGTGGAAGGCTAGCAGGCAGGTCGATGGTGGAAGGCTAGCAAGCAGGCCGATGGTGGAAGGCTGGTAGGCAGGTTGATGGTGGAAGGCTAGTGGCGTGGTTGGTAGAGTGGCCGTGCCTGAGGGTTCCTGGTTCAATCCCCACCTTCTACCAACCTAGTCACGTCTGTTGTGTCCTTGAGCAGGACACTTCACCCTTGCTCCTGATGGGTCGTGGTAAGCGCCTTGCATAGCAGATCCCGCCATTCGTGTGTGAATGAGTGAATGAGACAGGATGAGTTTGCTAAGTACAAAAATGAGTCGAAATGTTTGAATGAAAGAAACTGCTTTTCTAAATGTGTCCTCTAGATGTCGCAATAGCAATTCTTTGTATCTTTGTAGATGATGCTACATATTTAAAACACAACTAAAACACATGATGTTAGCGCACCAGTCGCAGAATGAGCAAACTACATCAATAACATCCTGTAATTTGATTTTGATATTATTTATTTATTTTGATAGATTGAAAATGAACACCAATGAGTTGACTGATGAACATTATCACATAATTGATTCTGAAAGTGTAAAAAAGGACAACTAAAGATAGAATACTATTGTATGTAAAAAAAAAAACAACATGATTTGTACATTTTCAGAATGTGTTTGTTCTATTTTTAAACAAAGGAAACAATCTGCAGTTGTCTTTATTTTTACGTTATCTTGCCGTGATTTTACCAGTCCGGCCAACTTGGAGTAGATCTTTCTCCATGTGGCCCCCCATCTAAAATTAGTTTAAACACCCCTGGCTGAGTTCTTCCTGCAAAAAGCAGATACGAGAAAAAAATCTAATTATGAAACGGAATAGATCCCTTAAGATTTGTTGAGTAATATCAAGGATTATCCATCGGTGGCGTTCCCAGACGTGGAACTATCTTGAGTTCCAGACGTCATTTTACACCACAAATTATGGTTAAGTTTAGAGATAAAGTTTAGGTGTCATAGACCGTATACAGAATAAAATATTTACACACTTTATATCAGTGAGTGTAAAGTTAAGAATGCCTCAATCAATGCTGCCTTGTACTTATAAAAAAAACTTGCTCCTCATCAAATTTCCAAGTCTGTTTTTGTACTCACTTTTGAATTAATTTTAGTGGCTGGGACAAAAGGAAGTATTTCCCGTGTTTTTATTGGTTGTTTTGCTACACACTTTTAACACAACACACGAAAGAACACAAATAATGTCATTGTGTTAACAGTGTCAGTCCAAAACTATTTATATTCTCTCTTTATCTTATTTACCTATTTACCCAACAGACGCTCAACAGCCCCTTCACATTAAAGAGGAAGAGGATGATCCACAGCCAACCTACATTAAAGAAGAAGAGGAGGATCCACAGCCCACCCACATTAAAGAGGAAGAGGAGGATCCACACATTAAAGAGGAAGAGGAGGATCCACAGCCCACCCACATTAAAGAGGAAGAGGAGGCTCCACATCCCACCCACATTAAAGAGGAAGAGGGGGATACACACATTAAAGAGGAAGAGGAGGATCCACACATGAAAGAGGAAGAGGAGGATCCACACATGAAAAAAGAAGAGGAGGGAGAGTGTGTTGTAGGGCAGGAGGAGGATGATGTCAGCAAGTTTCCACTGACTGTTGTCTCTGTGAAGACTGAAGAGCATGAAGACAAAGCACCTGAGTCCTCACAGCTTCATCACAGTCCAAGTAAGCACATATCATTTTATTCTCAGGGCATTCAATCCATCACAACTGGACTGTTCACTTTGTCTTAGAAGACTCATCCAAGTAGGCTTCATCACTTCATGCTCATACACTTCAAGTCTTAAATCTAATCATTGAAATTTAGAGGGGAACTGCACTTTTTGGGGGGAATTTTTCTATCGTTCACAATCATTATAAAAGACATGATGGTGGATATATAAAAAAAAATCACATTCTAACTAGGGCTGGGCGATATGGCCTTTTATTAATATGTGAATATGTTTAGTCCATGTCACGATACACCATATATATGTGGATATGTTTAGGCCATGTCACGATACACCATATATATGTGGATATGTTTAGGCCATGTCACCATACACCATATATATGTGGATATGTTTATTCCACGTCACGATACACCATATATATGTGGATATGTTTAGGCCATGTCACGATACACCATATATATGTGGATATGTTTAGTCCATGTCACGATACACCATATATATGTGGATATGTTTAGGCCATGTCACGATACACCATATATATGTGGATATGTTTAGGCCATGTCACCATACACCATATATATGTGGATATGTTTATTCCACGTCACGATACACCATATATATGTGGATATGTTTAGGCCATGTCACGATACACCATATATATGTGGATATGTTTAGTCCATGTCACCATACACCATATATATGTGGATATGTTTAGTCCATGTCACGATACACCATATATATGTGGATATGTTTAGTCCATGTCACGATACACCATATATATGTGGATATGTTTAGTCCATGTCACGATACACCATATATATGTGGATATGTTTAGGCCATGTCACGATACACCATATATATGTGGATATTTTGCCTTAGCCTTGAATGAACACTTGATGCATATACCGTATTTTCCGCACTATAAGGCGCACCTAAAAACCACAATTTTTCTCAAAAGATGACAGTGCGCCTTATAACCCGGTGCGCTTTATTACGATTAATTTTCATAAAGTTTCGATCTCGCAACTTCGGTAAACAGCCGCCATCTTTTTTCCCGGTAGAACAGGAAGTGCTTCTTCTTCTACGCAAGCAACCGCCAAGGTAAGCACCCGCCCCCATAGAACAGGAAGCGCTACCGCCCGCCCCCGGAAGAAAAAGAAGCGCGCGGATATTTCGTTTCATTTCCTTTGTTTGTCTACATCTGTAAAGACCAGACTACAAAATGGCTCCTACTAAACGACACGCTTATAACGCAGAATTTAAACTTAAGGCAATAAGTCATGCCGAAGAACACGGAAATAGAGCAGCAGCAAGAGAATATAACATAAATGAATCAATGGTGCGTAGGTGGAGGAAGCAAGAAGATGACCTGCGCCAGGTAAAGAAGACAAAACAGAGCTTCTGAGGGAACAAAGCACGATGGCAACAGTTGGAGGACGAACTCGAACAGTGGGTTGTTGAGCAGAGAGCAGCAAGCAGAAGTGTCAGCACCATCACTATTCGAATGAAGGCAACAACGCTAGCAAGCGAACTTCACCTGGATGATTTTAAAGGTGGTGCTTCTTGGTGTTTTCGGTTTATGAAAAGACGCAATCTCTCCATCCGCACACGGACCACTGTTTCACAGCAACTGCCTAACGACTTTAAAGAAAAGCTGGCTACTTTCCGTGCATATTGTAAAAAGAAGATAGCGGAAAAAAAGATCCGGCCAGAGAACATTATCAACATGGACGAGGTTCCACTGACTTTTGATATTCCTGTGAACCGCACTGTTGATACAACGGGAGCACGTACGGTGAATATTCGCACCACTGGGAATGAAAAGTCGTCCTTCACTGTGGTTCTAGCTTGCCATGCTAATGGCCAGAAACTTCCTCCCATGGTCATATTCAAAAGGAAGACCTTGCCAAAAGAGACCTTTCCAGCCGGCGTCATCATAAAAGCTAACTCGAAGGGATGGATGGATGAAGAAAAGATGAGCGAGTGGTTAAGGGAAGTTTACGCGAAGCGGCCGGGTGGCTTTTTTCACGCTGCTCCGTCCATGTTGATATATGACTCTATGCGCGCCCACATCACAGATGGTGTCAAAAAACAAGTGAAGCACACAAATACAACACTCGCCGTCATTCCGGGTGGATTAACCAAAGAACTCCAACCGCTGGATATTGGTGTCAACAGGGCATTCAAATCACGACTGCGAACTGCGTGGGAAAAATGGATGACCGAAGGCGAACACACCTTCACTAAGACGGGCAGACAACGCCGGACAACATACGCCAACATCTGCCAGTGGATTGTAAATGCCTGGGCAGATATTTCTGTCACAACTGTGGTCCGAGCTTTCCGGAAGGCAGGATTCACAGAACTGCTGCACAACAACAGCGACACTGAATCCGATGATTTCGAAGAGACGGAGCCCGCCATTTTGGAAGCCACGCTAGCGCAACTTTTCAATTCGGACACCGAAGACGAAGAATTCGAAGGATTTACCGGTACGAATGAAGAATAACTTCAGAAAGTGAGCGCTATGTTTATTTTGTGTGTTGTGTGTTGTGACATTAACGTTCGAGCAACATTACCGGTATGTTGCTATTGCTCTACACCATTTTGAATTTTACTATGTTTGTGATTGCACATTTGTACATTTTGGGACAGAGTTGTTAGAACGCTGGTTTTCAATATATTATTAAAGTTTGACTGAACTATCTGACTGTTTTTTTGACATTCACTTTAGCGCAGCGTAGGCGCGGCTTATAGTCCGGGGCGGCTTATTGGTGGACAAAATTATGAAATATGTAATTCATAGAAGGTGCGGCTAATAATCCGGTGCGCCTTATAGTGCGGAAAATACGGTAATCACAGCAGTATGGTGATTCTATGTGTCTACATTAAAACATTCTTCTTCATACTGCATTAATATATGCTACTTTTAAACTTTCATGCAGAGAGGGAAATCACAACTAAGTCAATTTAGCAAAAGTGTATTTATTAAAGAGTTATTAAGCAGTGGCACAAACATTCATGTCATTTCAAAACAGAAAGTGCAAGATTGTCAGAGACATTTTAAAACAAGCTATTAGTGCACTTTTGTGCATGATGTCACTAAGATGACATATCAAAACAACACTAAATTAAAGTGCACTTTTTGTACAGAAGGCCACTATCCATCCATCCATCCATTTTCTACCGCTTATTCCCTTTGGGGTCGCGGGGGGCGCTGGAGCCTATCTCAGCTACAATCGAGCGGAAGGCGGGGTACACCCTGGACAAGTCGCCACCTCATCGCAGGGCCAACACACTACAATAGTTTAAAACAAATAAAGTGCACTTTTGTGCATGATGTCACACAAGATATTTCAATAAGTGTCAAATAAAAATGAGCTGCATAATAGGAAATGAAATAGTGTATGTCCTTCACTATGTGGTAGGTTCCTGCGGACGTTATCTCCTTCTGTTGTTGACTATTTGTTTCATACGGTGTTGATCTGGAAATGGTTGCTTGGATAGTTTGTGGGTGTGGCACCGGCCGAGATGTTGACATGCGGAGTTTCAAGCACTCCTCATTCTCTAGCGGTTGACATTTCAAATGATGCTACATTAGCAGTGCTGCTACTTTTTGTAGCAACGCTTTTGCCGCATACTTGACATACAGTATTAAAGTTAAAGTTAAAGTACCAATGATTGTCACACACACACTAGGTGTGGAGAAATTTATTCACAATTATTACGGTTGTCTGTTCAACATCTTTCCGCTTGAAGCCAAACCACCGCCAGACGATGGACCCCCTGCTGTTTTTCTTGGGAATTAATTCTTCCTTCATTTGTTACCAGATTGGCACCTTCTTTCTCTTGTATTACCACTAGCACCACAGCTAACGTTACCATGCCGCTACCTGTCTGCTCCATGAGAGCGTATGACGTTGCACACGTGACAGTATGTGACGTATGTAAGAAGGTGCGCTTGTTTTATGTCTCTGTGAGAAGGAGAGACAAGAAAGAGTGAGAAGAGCCTGTAATGTAATGCCTGCAGCTAAAAGCAACTGTGTGAGAACGAATACTCCAATATCACCATATAGTCATTTTCTATATCGCACAGAGACAAACCCACAATATATCCAGTATATTCCATACATCACCCAGCCCTAATTCTAACTCATAAATGTAAATAAAAGTCCACTTGCAATGGAGCCAATGGGAGGTCCTCTATAACCAACCAAAATACACCAACAATACTCCATTTGCATTTTGTGACTTGAATGTCCACCAAGTGTTAGTTGAGTTGAGTTGAGTTGACTTTGAGTTTATTTGGAACATGCAAGCACACAACATGATACATCACACATGCATGCATACAACATGATACATCACACATGCATGCATACAACACGACACATCACACATGCATGCATGCATACAACATGATACATCACACATGCATGCATACATGATACATCACACATGAATGCATACAACATGATACATCACACATGCTTGCATACAACATGATGCATCACACATGCATGTATACAACATGATGCATCACACATGCATGCATACAACATGATGCATCACACATGCATGCATACAACATGATACATCACAAATGAATGCATACAACATGATACATCACACATGCATGCATACAACATGATACATCACACATACATGCATACAGCATGATACATCACACATGCATGCATACAACATGATACATCACACATGCATGCATACAACATGATACATCACACATGCATGCATACAACATGATACATCACACATGCATGCATACAACATGATACATCACACATGCATGCATACAACATGATACATCACACATGCATGCATACAACATGATACATCACACATGCAAGCATACAACATGATACATCACACATGCATGCATACAACATGATACATCACACATGCATGCATACAACATGATACATCACACATGCATGCATACAACATGATACATCACACATGCATGCATACAACATGATACATCACACATGCATGCATACAACATGATACATCACACATGCATGCATACAACATGATACATCACAATTTCCAGTTTGTCTTTTCAACATGTTGGAAAAGGAGTAGGAAGAAGCAGAGCTTATTTAATCCTACCCCTTTTCTTTTACGTAACAGTTGATAAAACTTGTGTTCACTTCCTGTTCTCAATGTATTCACAATATACTCCATAAGTAATGACAATAAAAATAAATAAATAATAATGAGTGAAGTAAGTTATATTTCATATGATGAGATGAGTAAGATGATGTAGAAAATGAATGATGGATGAAATAAATTGAGAATGTTTATCTTCTTCTTTGTACTTTGTAAACACTTTAAGTGTGAAGAGTTTCTTGAAGTGGATCATATTAGTACATTGTTTGATTGCTTTGCTTCATCCATTCCATCATTTAATTCCACATACTGATATACTGAAGGTCTTAAAGGCCTACTAAAAACCCACTACTACCGAGCACGCAGTCTGATAGTTTATATATCAATGATGAAATCTTAACATTGCAACACATGCCAATGCGGCCGGGTTAACTTATAAAGTGCAATTTTAAATTTCCTGCGAAACTTCCGGTTGAAAACGTCTATGTATGATGACGTATGCGCGTGACGTCAATGGTTGAAACGGAAGTATTCGGTCACCATTGTATCCAATACAAACAGCTCTGTTTACATCACACAATTCCACAGTATTCTAGACATCTGTGTTGGTGAATCTTTTGCAATTTGTTCAATTAACAATGGAGACTGCAAAGAAGAAAGCTGTAGGTGGGATCGGTGTTTTAGCGTCTTGCTACAGCAACACAACCAGGAGGACTTTGACTTGGATAGCAGACGCGCTATCCGACGCTAGCCGCCGACCGCATCGATGATCGGGTGAAGTCCTTCGCCGCTCCGTCGATCGCTGGAACGCAGGTGAGCACGGGTGTTGATGAGCAGATGAGAGCTGGTGTAGGTGGAGAGCTAATGTTTTTATCATAGCTCTGTCGAGGTCCCGTAGCTATTTTAGCTTCAACGGTGTCGTTAGCAACAGCATTGCTCGGCTTCGTCAGGCGGCACAGCATTAACCGTGTGGTTACAGGTCCATGGTTTAATAGTATTGTTGATTTTCTGTCTATCCTTCCAGTCAGAGGCTTATTTCTTTTTTTTCTATCTGCATTTAAGCATGATGCTATCACGTTAGCTCCGAAGCTAAAGTGCTTCACCGATGTATTGTCGTGGAGATAAAAGTCACTGTGAATGTCCATTTCGCGTTCTCGACTCTCATTTTCAAAAGGATATAGTATCCGAGGTGGTTTAAAATACAAATCCGTGATCCACAATAGAAAAAGGAGAAAGTGTGGAATCCAATGAGCCCTTGTACCTAAGTTACGGTCAGAGCGAAAAAGGATAAGTCCTGCACTGCACTCTAATCCTTCACTCTCACGTTCCTCATCCACGAATCTTTCATCCTGGCTCAAATTAATGGGCTAATCGTCGCTTTCTCGGTCCCAATCGCTCTCGCTGCTGGTGTAAACAATGTGCAAATGTGAGGAGACTTTCAACCTGTGACGTCACGCTACTTCCGGTACAGGCAAGGCTTTTTTATCAGCGACCAAAAGTTGCGAACTTTATCGTCGATGTTCTCTACTAAATCCTTTCAGCAAAAATATGGCAATATTGCGAAATGATCAAGTATGACACATAGAATGGATCTGCTATCCCCGTTTAAATTAAAAAAAATCATTTCAGTAGGCCTTTAAGTGTTGTACGTGCATACAAATGTTTTAAATTACATTTTTCTCTAAGTTTATAATTCTCCTCTTCTGTTGAGAATAGTTGTACATTCTTGGCTAGCAGGTTATAGTTTGCTTTGTGTATCATTTTAGATGTTTGCAAATTCACTATGTGGGTGAATTTCAGTATTTTTGATTCAATAAATAAAGTGTTTGTATGTTGTCTATATCCAACATGATGTATTATTATAACTGATCTTTTTTGTAACACAGTTAATGAATGAAGTGTACTTTTGTAGTTATTTCCAATATTTCTACACAATAAGTCAGATATGTAACACTAGTGAGCAGTAGAGAATATGAAGTCATTTTTGGCCCGGGACGTATTTTGCTTTATTCATTATTAAAATGTTTTTTGCCACCTTATGTTTTATATTTTGTATATGAGATTTCCAGTTCATTTTATCATCTATTAATACTCCCAGAAATCTGGTTTCTTTTACCCTTTCAATGTCTATTCCGTCTATTTGTATTTGTGTTTGACTTTCTCTTCTCCTGTTACCAAATAGCATTATTTTACTTTTACTGAGATTCAAAGATTGTCAAAGCATCTTTTTAGTGTGTTCATTTCTTCTGTTATTATTTGTATTATCTTCTGTGTGTTCTCTCCTGAACAAAACACTGTTGTATCATCTGCAAATAATACTAACTTTAAATATTTTGTAACTTTATAAATGTCATCTATATAGAGATTGAATAATTGAGGTCCTAGTATTGATCCCTGAGGTACACCACAGGATATATTTAGTGTTGTAGAAGTGTGTTGGCCTACCTTCACGTATTGTTTCCTGTTGGTTAAATAACTTCTTATCCAGTTTAAGACCAACCCTCTGATGCCATATCCTTCTAGTTTTTTGATGAACGTATTGTGATTAATTGTGTCAAATGCTTTAGTTAGATCCAACAACACTGCTGCTGCACATTTTTTACATTTCTTCTGTCATTTCAATTAAAGCCATCAAAGTTGAAATATTGGCTGTGTATCCATATTGCTTCTCTTCTACTATTCTATGTTTGTTTGTGAAACTCTCTAATCTGTTATTGGACACTCTTTCAATGATTGTAGAAAACTGTGGAAGTAAAGAAACAGGTCTAAAATGTGTAAATTGGTGTTTGTCTCCAGTCTTATACAAACCCTGTTTCCATATGAGTTGGGAAATTGTGTTAGATGTAAATATAAACAGAATACAATGATTTGCAAATCATTTTCAAGCCATATTCAATTGAATGCACTACAAAGACAACATATTTGATGTTCAAACTCATAAACTTTTTTTTTTTTTTTGCAAATAATAATTAACTTAGAATTTCATGGCTGCAACACGTGCCAAAGTAGTTGGGAAAGGGCATGTTCACCACTGTGTTACATGGCCTTTCCTTTTAACAACACTCAGTAAAGGTTTGGGAACTGAGGAGACACATTTTTGAAGCTTCTCAGGTGGAATTCTTTCCCATTCTTGCTTGATGTACAGCTTAAGTTGTTCAACAGTCCGGGGGTCTCCCTTCTGCTATTTTAGGCTTCATAATGCACCACACATTTTCAATGGGAGACAGGTCTGGACTACAGGCAGGCCAGTCTAGTACCCGCACTCTTTTACTATGAAGCCACGTTGATGTAACACGTGGCTTGGCATTGTCTTGCTGAAATAAGCAGGGGCGTCCTTGGTAACGTTGCTTGGATGGCAACATATGTTGTTCCAAAACCTGTATGTACCTTTCAGCATTAATGGTGCCTTCACAGATGTGTACGTTACCCATGTCTTGGGCACTAATACACCCCCATGCCATCACACATGCTGCCTTTTACACTTTGCGCCTATAAAAATAAATCCGGATGGTTCTTTTCCTCTTTGGTCCGGAGGACACGACGTCCACAGTTTCCAAAAACAATTTGAAATGTGGACTCGTCAGACCACAGAACACTTTTCCACTTTGTATCAGTCCATCTTAGATGAGCTCAGGCCCAGCGAAGCCGACGGCGTTTCTGGGTGTTGTTGATAAACGGTTTTTGCCTTGCATAGGAGAGTTTTAACTTGCACTTACAGATGTAGCGACCAACTGTAGTTACTGACAGTGGGTTTCTGAAGTGTTCCTGAGCCCATGTGGTGATATCCTTTACACACTGATATCGCTTGTTGATGCAGTACAGCCTGAGGGATGGAAGGTCACGGGCTTAGCTGCTTACGTGCAGTGATTTCTCCAGATTCTCTGAACCCTTTGATGATATTACGGACCGTAGATGGTGAAATCCCTAAATTCCTTGCAATAGCTGGTTGAGAAAGGTTTTTCTTAAACTGTTCAACAATTTGCTCACTTGTTTGTTGACAAAGTGGTGACCCTCGCCCCATCCTTGTTTGTGAATGACTGAGCATTTCATGGAATCTACTTTTATACCCAATCATGGCACCCACCTGTTCCCAATTTGCCTGTTCACCTGTGGGATGTTCCAAATAAGTGTTTGATGAGCATTCCTCAACTTTATCAGTATTTATTGCCACCTTTCACAACTTCTTTGTCACGTGTTGCTGCCATCAAATTCTAAAGTTAATGATTATTTGCAAAAATAAAAATGTGTGTAACAACAAGGTACATGCCTATATCAAAGTACATGTGTGTAACAACAAGGTACATGCCTATATCAAAGTACATGTGTGTAACAACAAGGTGCATGCCTATATCAAAGTACATGTGTGTAACAACAAGGTACATGCCTATATCAAAGTACATGTGTGTAACACCAAGGTACATGCCTATATCAAAGTACATGTGTGTAACACCAAGGTACATGCCTGTATCAAAGTACATGTGTGTAACAACAAGGTACATGCCTATATCAAAGTACATGTGTGTAACACTAAGGTACATGCCTATATCAAAGTACATGTGTGTAACACCAAGGTACATGCCTATATCAAAGTACATGTGTGTAACACCAAGGTACATGCCTATATCAAAGTACATGTGTGTAACAACAAGGTACATGCCTATATAAAAGTACATGTGTGTAACAACAAGGTACATGCCTATATCAAAGTACATGTGTGTAACAACAAGGTACATGCCTATATCAAAGTACATGTGTGTAACACCAAGGTACATGCCTATATCAAAGTACATGTGGGTAAAACCAAGGTACATGCCTATATCAAAGTACATGTGTGTAACACCAAGGTACATGCCTATATCAAAGTACATGTGTGTAACAACAAGGTACATGCCTATATCAAAGTACATGTGTGTAACACCAAGGTACATGCCTATATCAAAGTACATGTGGGTAACACCAAGGTACATGCCTATATCAAAGTACATGTGTGTAACACCAAGGTACATGCCTGTATCAAAGTACATGGTAGGCAGCCAGAGCTTCATGCCATCCTTTTCTCCTACCCAACAGTCATAAATAAAGAGAGGGTCTGGCAAAAAGTAAACAAAGTGTTTTGGTAGTCCTCAGCCTTTTCCTCCTTCACCTCTTGTTCGCTTTTCTTGGCTTCGACTCTCATTTCCCACGCAGCAAAAGTCCTGGCAGCAAGATCTTTTTTATTTCCGAATGCTTTGAATCCACAACAACACAAATGGGCTTTCAAGGAGTCAACACTCCTTGTATTAAAGTATTAAAAGTCGACATTCAACACCACTCGATAATAAGGAAGACATTTTCTCGGTTTGTTTATCCCTCTCGACCTTTGAGCCGTCAATTGAGAGTCTCGCGAGAACGAGACCACTGAATCCCCGAACAGGTCCACTGGCCTTTTACTCTACAAGACGTGGGTTCGATTCTTGGCAACGTCAGTTCCCAATTGTGTTTATCACTGGAAACATTACAATTATTAAAGTAAAGCATTCTGTATTAAATATATTTAACCAGCTACCAGAAATCAATAGCTGCATAATGGAGAGGTTTTGTCACAAAAAAAAAAAAGAATCGCCTGAAACCAAAATTCAAAATGAACTAAATCTCCTTTGTTCTGTACATCATAGTCCAAGTGATATTATATTGTCATCTTCCTCTATGCCATTTCCTCAAGGTGACAGAAAAACATGATACAACCTGCCTATCATGTGATTCTACCATGTTGGCAAAATACAAACACACAATATATTTACATATATAACACATAAAACATGGAATTAAAAGTGAACAGTACCCATCCCTACCATCAAGTGTTGTACTGGAAACTCATTTACAAACACAACTGCATCACACACAATACTCCACTGTGGAATTGTTGTTATATTAAAATGAGAAACTGATGCACTTATTGAGTGATAAAAGTATTTTATTATTTGAAGATTTCATTGTTAAGTACGAGCTGGGGAAAAAAATACAAAAATTAAAAAGGCTTTTGTTGAAAATATTCTAATTACAGTATATCATCTTTTTAATTATTTACTATTTATTCTTTACTGTATTTTCTCTGGAACCAAAAAATACTCACATATTGAAAGTTTCCATTCTTCCAAAAAAGACAGAATTGACCACTTAAAATATTTTTTAGGATTTTGTTTTGTAATTGAAGACAACACTTGTTCGTTCTGTAATAGGGAAACAAAATAAACAGTTTATTTTATGAATGTATGCAAAGTGAATCTTTGTGGGATGATGTACAATACTGACACTCCAAACTTTGATTGCATATTAATGCATGTACTTGACTGAAAAAAGCACTAATATACAATATCTAATCTATAAATGTAGAAGTATATTAAAGAGATAGTTACACAAACAACAATGATGTCACACATGTTATATGTGCTGATGTTGTTAGAAAGTCAACATTAAAGTCTTGACAGTTTATTTCAAATCCTGCATCTTCATTTGCTGCTGCTGTTCTCACCAGCACACTTGTGTTTCTTACACTGGTACTTAGAAGACAATCTTTCACCACACACACTGCAACTTAACTCTTTCTCTCCTGGGTGTCTTCTCATGTGTGCTACAAGGTTTGATTGGTCACAAAAGCTTCTGTTGCAGATTGAACATGTGAAAGGTTTCTCACCAGTGTGTCTTCTCATGTGTACTTTCAAATTCTGACTTTGTACAAAACCTTTACCACAGAGTGAACAGATAAAAGGTTTTTCACCAGTGTGTGTTCTCAAGTGTTCTTTCAAATTGTGACTTTGTACAAAACCTTTACCACAGAGTGAACAGATAAAAGGTTTTTCAGCAGTGTGTGTTCTCATGTGTACTTTCAAATTGTGACTTTGTACAAAACCTTTACCACAGAGTGAACAGATAAAAGGTTTTTCATCAGTGTGTCTTCTCATGTGTACTTTCAAATTGTGACTTTCTACAAAACCTTTACCACAGAGTGAACAGATAAAAGGTTTTTCTCCAGTGTGTCTTCTCATGTGTACTTTCAAATAGCGACTTTCTACAAAACCTTTACAACAGAGTGAACAGATAAAAGGTTTTTCTCCAGTGTGTGTTCTCATGTGTGTTTTCAGACGACAATGGTATTTAAAAGTTTTGTCACAGAGAGAACACTTCAAGTGAGTGTTGTCAGTGTGACATGTTGCATCATCTTTAGAGTGTTCATCATCGGTGTCAGGAGAGTGTGACGTTGTGTCCTCACTATCTGATAGTGGAGCTAAGATCTTGTCTGCTTGTGATCCTCCACAGTGGTCTCCATCAGCTTCTGTTGTCATGTGTTGTGTTGAGCTGCTGCTTGGAGGCTCCGCCTCTCTCTTCTCCTCACTTTCACCTTTGACCTCATCATCTTCACTCTTCACAGGGACACCAGTCACTGGGAACTCCAACCATTTAGGCTGACTGATGCGGTGCTCCTCCTCTTCCTCTTTAATGTGCAGCGGCTCTTGGTCATCCTCTTCCTCTTTAAAGTAGGGGTTCAGTGGGTCCTCCTTTTCCTCTTTAATGTGAGGGGTCAGCGGGTTCTCTTGCTCCTTAAAGTGAGGGGTCAGTGGGTCCTCCTCTTCATTTTTGCTGTGTAAGACCAGTGGGTCCGCCGCTTGACCTTTAATGTGAAGGGACAGTTTAACACTATGCGTCTCGTCTTCCTCTGTAATATGGGGGGGTTGTGGCTCCTCCCCTCCCTCTTTAATGTGATGGGAATGTGGTACATCTTCTTCCTCTTTAATGTGGTGGGGCTGTGGCTCTTCTTCCTGCTCACGAGGAAGATGTTCTTCTACGACATCTGCGGGACAGGAGAAAACAAACATTCTTTAGAAAAGTCCAGCTTTGCTCAGTCACATGAGACATTGTCCTGCACCAACATATGATCTCACAATCTCATCAGTTTTCCCTCACAGCAGTCAGGGTACTTCCAGCTGACACATGAAGAAGACCTTCAGAGGAATGCCTTCCCAGGCCAACGTCCAATCCACCTTATTCATATAAAAACATCCTACAAGTCATTCCTGCAATCCTTAATGGTAGACGCCATACGTGAAAGTGTGCTGTTCTCCCTCTGAATAAGTCATACACACACAGGAAATAATGTACCACATGGCAGCCTCCAGCAGTAGTACTAGTGATGAGCTCCCCCTGCTGGTGGACAATAATTACTGTCATTTTCACATTCATCTTTAGAGACATGTCTGCTCTAAAAAAGCATGAGCACAGTCGACATGTGAGCCAAAAAAGATGACATCTGTTTTGCTTTCATTTAGATAGTGTTGCCATAGTTAAACTGGGAAGCAGTAATCAGATTACTGACTACTCCTTCAAAATATAACTTGTTTACCTTATTATTAATAGTAATAATGGATTAGATTAATTTAGTGCGTTTGTAGACACTCAAATTGAGTTAGAGTGATAAATGAACAGGCTTCATTCATGTGGTAAGCTACATTTAATTATAATAATAATAATAATAATAACTAGATGAAGCAATTCCTGAAAAAAATAGTGTGTGAATGCTCCAATGCTGAAGTTGAACTGAAATGCTGACAGAATGTAGTATGAATGTAAGAATAGTTTGAATGTTGGAATGGTTTGAATGTTGAAGAGTTTGAATTTCGGGAAAACCGAGAATTTTTTAAGTTCTTAAACCAACTTGTTTTTTTGTCCTGACTCAGAGGAATGTTTTGACAGTGGAATGGTTGAAATGAGTTGAACAATGTGAAAGGAGTCATCGCACTAAAGAAGGTTGGAAATAAGGTTAGGAAAAAACGGAATTCCTGGAAATTTGTTGAATGTGGAAAAATGGTTGTTTGAATTTCCAGCATGAATTGAATGTGTTGAAGGTGGAATGGTTTGAAAAATGTGGGAATTGTGGAAGTTTGAAAAATGGATAATTCATTTTGAATGGGGAAAATGTCCCTAAAGATTGGGAATTCAAGAAAATCCGGGAATTTCATTTATTAAGTGTTGAAAGGGATCACACAATTCCCGAACACACTGAATATTTTGAAGTTGTAACGGTTTGAATCGGATGAAAAATGTGCGAGTTGTGGAACTTTCATTTTATTTCTTTCAATGGGAATGTCATGGAAATTTTTGAGAATTTCAGGGAAAGCGGGATTTTTTTGGGAAAATGCTAAAAAATTTGAATGTTCTGAATAAGGTGAAATGGTTGGTGTTGGTTTTTTATTTTTTAAATCGGTTGAGAAATGTTGAAGTCGTAACATTTTTAATTGAGAAATGGTTTTATGGAATTCCTTGAATTTCGGGAAAACCGAGAATTTTTCCAGTTCAAAAAATAACTTTGTTTTCTGTCCTGATTAAGAGAAATGATTTGACGGTGGAACGGTTGAAGTGGGTTAAAAAATGTTGTAATTTCAATTTCCAGAATTAGTGGAATATGTTGAAATCGGTTGAAAAATGTGGAAATGGTGGAATTTTGAAAAATGGTTAATTCATTTTGAATGGTGAAAAATGTCCCGGAAAACGTGGAATTCTGGGAATTTTTGGAATTTGTCAAGGGAAAGCCTGTGGTTACCGAATAGGCTGAACAGTTTGAAGTTGGAACGGTCTGAATCGGATGAAAAATGTTGGAGTTGTTGAACTTTGAAAAATGTCCCATTATTTTCAATGAGAATTTCATGTAAATTTTGGGAATTTTGGGAAAAGCGGGAATTTTTTTGAAAATGCTAAAACATTTGAATGTTCTGAATGAGTGAATGGTTGGTGTTGGAATTTTTCAAATCGGTCGAGAAATGTTGAAGTAGTAAACATTTTTCAATTGAGAAATAGTATTATGGAATTCCTGGAATTTTGGGAAAAGCTGGATATTTTTCCAGAGGAAAAAAACATAGTTTTTTAAGAGGAATGATTTGCCGGTGGAACGGTTGAAGTGGGTTGAAAAATGTGGTCGACAGAAAAAGGGTGAAAAAAGGGTTTGAAAAAAACGGGAATTCTGGGTATTCTTCAAAGTTTTTGGAACTTGGAAAAATGATAGTTTGAATGTCCAGGATTAGCGGAATATGTTGAAGGTGGAATGATTAGAATCGGTTGAAAAAAGTGGAAATGATAGAAATTTGAAAAACGGCCAATTCATTTTGAATGGGAAAAATGACTAAGCACTTATTTATTCTTGTTTCAAGCTAATTTAGCGGCTTTCTTAGCTCTTAGCTTGCCCGTCCTTTGTGTGTAACATGTTTAGCATTGTTCTACTGTCCTTCAGTGATAATATTACTTGTAAGAAATGCAATGTATCAATCAATCAATCAATTCCTTTATTGTCATTGTCATAATAACACTTAAGTCATACATGTCAACGAGATTTAGTTTGAGCTTTGTCCAGCGGCATAGAAACTGCACTCAAGTGCAGGTTGACCATAGTTTACAGTTTAGCATTGTCAGGAAGATGGTGAATAGAGGGGTGTGGGGGTGGGAAGAGTCAGATGTCTGATGGGTGTTACGTTGATGTTGCAGCAATGCAATGTCCAGAGCACAATTATTGAGGTGGTGAAGAGTGAGGTAATAAGATGGTCCGGGGCAGCAAAGGGGCAGGCTGTTCATTTAGCAGTCTCACAGCCTGGGGATACAGACTGTGAGACTTTCTGGTGGTCCTGGCGAAAATCAATCTATACCTCCTTCCAGAGGGTAGCAGGTTGACGAGGCCATGTGCTGGGTGGTATCTGTCCTTCAGGATGTTATGTACTCGCTTTGTGTACATGGCACTCATCTCTGGGAGTATCGTCCTTGTAATTTTCCCCGCCGCTTTAACCACTCGCTGGAGGGCTTGTTGGTTGGCTTTAGTGTAGCTAGCAAACCACACTAAAAAGCCGTAAGTGAGGACACTGCTGATGGTACAGTTGTAAAAGTTTACCATTAATTTCGTGTGCTGGGTTGATGTTACGCAAGGTGAGTCTTACTTCATGCGGGCTGAGGACTGTGGCCGTGTCGTCGGAGGAGAGGGGGGGCAGTGCTGGGTCTGTGTTTTCCTTGTCAAAGCAGACATAAAAATTATTCAATTCCTCAGCTAAGATGGCGCTGCCTTTCACTGAGGAAGAAGTTGTTGTTTTTTAAGTTTGTAATTGCTTTGACACCTTCCCACACCTGCCTAGGGTCTGAGATATTCAAGCAATCCTGGAGTTTATTATAATGGTCCGATTTGGCAGCATTGATCCCCTTCTTTAAAGCAGTCCTGGCTGAACGGTAGGCATTTGGATCGCCTGATCTAAATGCCATGTCCCTCTCTTTGAGTAACTGTGTCACTTTGTGTGTCATCCAGGGGTTTTTTTTTGGTAACACACAGATTGTTTTAAATAATGTACCACAATCTACGCAGAAGGTAACATAGTTCAGCACAGTTGAGGTGTATTCAACCAGAGACTCACGCGAAATCGCACGCTGGTCTCTAAATATGTCCCAGAGAGTGTGATGAAAACAATCTTGGAGCTGATGGATAACATCTTCTGGCCATGTTCTTATAGTTTTGTTGGTAATTCCAGCAGTTCTGATTTTGGGTGTGTAACGTGGGTGCAACAGAAGAGAAAGGTGGTCTGACATGTCTAGATGAGGATATGCATGGGCTCTGTTAGGGATGTCCCTATCCGATATTTGGATCGGATCGGCCGCCGATATTTGCAAAAAAATGCGTATCGGCAAGGCATGGGAAAATGCCGATCCAGATCCAGTTTTAAAAAACTCCGGTCCGTGTTTTCCAACGCACCGATTTAAATAATACATTCCACTTTTCTGCTGCTCCTAATTTCCGTTCCGCATTTTCCAGCACACCTTCAACACATCCACAGGTCTGTGGATTCTCCCGCAGTTGCTTTTAGCTGCTGGCATTACACGACAGGCTCTTCTCACTCTTTCCTGTGTCTCCCTCTTACAGACAGCGAGCGCACCTTCTTACACACGTCACATACTGTCACGTCATACGTCACATACTGTCACGTCATACGTCACATACTGTCACGTCATACGTCACATACTGTCACGTCATATGTCACTTACGTATACGCCCTCTCCCAGCAGAGAGCGAGGTAGCGGCATGGCTAACATTAGCTGTGATGCTAGCGCAGCCGCTAAGGTGCGCGCCTGCTCAAGCGTCCTCTGCGCACGGCAAATCTATGCCACGCACAAAATCAAATAAAAAAATAAGCGCATAACAGTTTTCGACACACGGACACGACAGAGAAAACAGTTTTTGTCATCATTGTTCAAATATTGTAACGTCTGTCGAGACGCTTATCTTTATTCGGTGCCACACGTCCACACCATCAAAATGCTGAGGCAAACATTTCCACATCAACACCGTATGAAAAAAATAGTAATTTTTTTTAGTTGTGATTTCCCTCTCTGCATGAAAGTTTAAAAGTAGCATATATTAATGCAGTATGAAGAAGAATGTTTGAATGTAGACACATAGAATCATCATACTGCTGTGATTATATGCATCAAGTGTTCATTCAAGGCTAAGGCAAAATATCGAGATATATGTCGTGTATCGCAATATGGCCTTAAAATATGGCAATATTAAAAAAAGGCCATATCGCCCAGCCCTAGTTCAATGATGCCATTTCTGTTTGTCATGTATCATTTTGTCTATTTTGTGTTTATCCTTGAATAAACAGGTCAGTTTCTTGTTACCAACCATTGTGTATTATTCAAACTCCCCTAATTCAGCTGGCTAGTTGTTATCAAGAGTACTAAAAGCCTTTTCAACATGATTCTGACAACTAAGTAGGCTAAATAACTTTAAACTTTAATACATGCTCGGATAGGCCAGTATCGGTCAGTATCGGTATCGGTCAGTATCGGTATCGGATCGGAAGAGCAAAAACCTGGATCGGGACATCCCTAGGCTCTGTATGCATTTGCGATGTTTGTATACATCTGATCCAGCGTTTTCTCTCCCCTGGTTGCACATATAACATTCCCATGGTATTTATGAAAGACACTTTTTAAGTCTGCATGGTTGAAATCTTCCGCTGCAATGAGAGCGCTGGCAATTGTTAATACTGTCATGTATGTGTGCTAGCGCAAGCTTCGCATTAGCATCTGGGGGAATATACACCGCACAGATGTAAACAGCGGCAAACTCCTTAGGGAGATAGAAGGGTCTGCATTTTAGCACCATAAACTCTACATATGTGTTGCACAGTTCGTCCACCCTCACAGTCTGTGTGCACCAGTTGATGTTTATATAGACACACAATCCTACGCCGATCTTACCGAAGTTTGCGGTTCTGTCGGCTCGATGGGCGGTGAAGCCGGCCGCATCTGGGATGGTTCTGTCCAGTCAAGTTTCTGTAAAGATCAGGCAGCAGGAGTCACGTATATTCCTTCTCGTCGCCATCTGAAGGCGGATTTCATCCAGTTTATAGCGGATCGACCGGGCATTCAACAAGAAGATGGTAGGAAGTGGCGGTTTGAACGGGCTAGCCTTTAGCCTAGCCCAAACGCCCGCCCGCTTGCCTCTTTTGCGCTTCCGCTGGCAACGCCTCCTTCTTCGGCTGTCTGCTGTGGGGGGTCCGGAGGTGGTCTGATGATCTCAGCCGGGAAAATAAACTCGGCTGACAGTTTGTGAAAAAGTCCCGTATTGAATTGCACCAGATCCTCATGACTGTATTGTATCGCCACAGTTCCAACAATATACCAGAAAACACAGAGCAGTATCAACCGTGTGTAAAAACTATGCCGGCTGTAGGAGCTCCTGGCCGCCATCTTTCTTCTTTGCTGCAATGGAGGATGGTTGAAGGTGTGATGTAAGAAGATACAGTTAGCTGTCGTGACAACTAAGTCCTCTGGTCGGCCAACTGAACATCAAAAATAAAAATTTGCGGTTAAAAATGTGGATGTTTGGGGTCTTTGTGAGTGAAAACAATTTAATTTTACAATTTTGCGATACAGGAAGACCTGGCAGTAATGTCCCATACTAAATCAGAGTTTTAAAGGGGAACATTTTCACAATTTCAGAAGGGTTAAAACCATTAAAAATCAGTTCCCAGTGGCTTATTTTATTTTTCGAAGTTTTTTTCAAAATTTTACCCATCACGCAATATCCCTAAAAAAAGCTTCAAAGTGCCTGATTTTAACCATCGTTATATACACCCGTCCATTTTCCTGTGACGTCACATAGTGAAGCCAACACAAACAAACATGGCGCATAGAACAGCAAGCTATAGCGACATTAGCTCGGATTCAGACTCGGATTTCAGCGGCTTAAGCGATTCAACAGATTACGCATGTATTGAAACGGATGGTTGTAGTGTGGAGGCAGGTAGCCAAAACCAAATTGAAGAAGAAACTGAAGCTATTGAGCCATATCGGTTTGAACCGTATGCAAGCGAAACCCACGAAAACGACACGACAGCCAGCGACACGGGAGAAAGCGAGGACGAATTCGGCGATCGCCTTCCAACCAACGATTGGTATGTGTTTGTTTGGCATTAAAGGAAACTAACAACTATGAACTAGGTTTACAGCATATGAAATACATTTGGCAACAACATGCACTTTGAGAGTGCAGACAGCCCAATTTTCATCAATTAATATATTCTGTAGACATACCCTCATCCGCTCTCTTTTCCTGAAAACTGATCTGTCCAGTTTTGGAGTTGATGTCAGCAGGCCAGGGAAGCTAGGGTCGATATTCTTCTCTTGATCATCTTCGGTGGCATAAGGGGCGGTGTGAGCCAAGACATCCAGAGGGTTTAGCTCGCTCGTCTGCGGGAACAAACTGCCGCCATTGCTTGCCGTGCTAGCGAGGTCCTTTGTCCCTGAATTGCTCACACACTCCGGCAGATTCAATGGGGGTCTGGCGGCAGATTTCTTTGACTTAATCGTTGGAAATGCATCTGCTTTGAGTGTCGCAGGATATCCACACATTCTTGCCATCTCTGTCGTAGCATAGCTTTCGTGGGTAAAGTGTGCGGAACAAACGTCCAATTTCTTGCCACTTTGGCATCTTTGGGCCACTGGTGTAACTTGAATCCGTCCCTGTTGGTGTTGTTACACCCTCCGACAACACACCGACGAGGCATGATGTCTCCAAGGTACGGAAAACAGTCGAAAAAACGGAAAATAACAGAGCTGATTTGACTCGGTGTTTGAGAAAATGGCGGATTGCTGTGTGACGTCATCGCTCCGAGAGCGAATAATAGAAAGGCGTTTAATTCGCCAAAATTCACCCATTTAGAGTTCGGAAATCGGTTAAAAAAATACATGGTCTTTTTTCTGCAACATGAAGGTATATATTGACGCTTACATAGGTCTGGTGATCATGTTCCTCTTTAAGGTTTGATGAACATGATGGCCGAGTGGTACAAAGTTTAGTTTCTCCACAGTTTAGTGAATATATGTATGTAAGTAAAAATGCATCTGTTGTTTTATGTCAGTTTTGTTCAACTAAACTCCTATTTGTTAAACCTTTGTAGAGGTTTAAAACGATTGCAGTGCTAATTTTTGTCAATGTGGTCGTCCATTGTATGTTAGCATTAAGCTAAAACACCAACCTTTATCCTTTATGGTTGTATTGTTTTTTTTAGGTTTACAGCAAACTGTGTTGTTGATTGAACATGATTGTTACATGTATGTGCAGGTCTTTTGCAGGCTCAAAAATCTATACACCCACAACACATCTCATCTGATTGTGTTGTTGTGAACGACATCATCCATGTAGGATTAATGTACAAACAGGACAGCAGTCGCAACTTCAGAATCTCTCTCTCTCTCTCTCTCTCTCTCTCTCTCTTTCTCTCTCTCTCTCTCTCTCTCTCTCTCTCTCTCTCCTTTTTTAAACACCCTCAAGTCGCCTCCACACATCAAGCTGAGAACAGCAACACAATTCCCCCTTCACAATAATAGGCCTGCCTGCGCTGACAAAATAAAGCTTTCAAAAAAGCACCTCACACAAACATAATGAACTTATTAATGCATTTACACAATTATTATGCTTTGATACAAAGTTCTGGTTAAAAATGGTCCAAATATAAATTGCACCAATAAATGTGGGATAAGTTGATTGGCAACACTAAATTGGCCCTAGTGTGTGGATGTGAGTGTGAATGTTGTCTGTCTATCTGTGTTGGCCCTGCGATGAGGTGGCGATTTGTCCAGGGTGTACCCCGCCTTTCGCCCGATTGTAGCTGAGATAGGCTCCAGCGCCCCCCGCGACCCCAAAGGGAATAAGCGGTAGAAAATGGATGGATGGATGGAAATGTGAGCGATTCTGCACTTAACTAAACATTTTATACATTTTTAATTGACAAAAAAGCACACACTTAAATGGTAGTAAAATATGTGTATAAGGTAAAAAATTTAACTTAAAACAATTAAAACAAAAAACTTAATGATATTGTTTTTTTATTTGTTACTAACTAATATCCAGTAGGAGCTTGTTGTTGCTGTTGTCACTTGTGTCTTTTCAGCCATGAAAGCTAATGATAATAATAATAATAAAATACATGCTTAAATCATTACAAGTATTTTAAAATGTATACACATATTTAGACATTTTTCTAAAGATATATTTAAAGTTGAGTTTTGGTAGTAAAATAAATACTGGTGTTTTCATATGAAAATAATCTTGTAATTAATGGTGATTACAATATCAATCACAATAATGGTGATTATTATTTTTACTATAATGGTCCAACCCTAACTGTACCCGTTTTAAACAACAGAGGGTGTAGAACACAATCTATTCTACATGTTTCATTAACTCAACTTCATCTTTCATGCATCTTTCTATGATGTGTCTTTTTCCATCCATCCATCCATTTTCTACCTCTTGTCCCTTTTGGGGCCACAGGGGGGCGGAAGGTGAGGTAGACCCTGGAAAATGTAAAAACTTTAAACTATTTTTCAAATGTTATCCTAATTAAAAATGTATCCTCCAGTTTGTGGCTATTATAAGGCATATTTCCAGAGGATATGCATTTTTACAGCATGTTTTAAAGAGATAGCATTCTGGGTATAATACATTGATCAACTAATTCTTATTTAGGGGGCTTAGTGAGCAGAATAGAGGCGCTCCCATTGACTCCATTGTTAGAATTAGGATAGTTAAGATTTTGCTAACGTTTGTTTACGACTTAGAATGCCTAAAAAATAAAAACATATTATTGTCTTACATAAGGATTGTGAATGATAGGCAAAATAAAAAAATCTGATCCCCTTTGATAATTTTTCTACATCCTGTGAACGTGTGATGCTGTGGTGAAAGTGAGAAAATAAATACATGTCATGAAAATGCAAATTTCATCAAAAATGGCTGGCAAACGTTTTAAAACCTGGTTAAAGATTGTTGGTAGTAAACCCAGAGAGGCATGTGTATGTTGTCAAATGATGTTAGAATTAGCTTTATTATTTGGGTTTAGGGGGCCCCGTCATGGGACCCGCCCCCGGCCCAGCTCTGACTTGTTCCACCACTGGTCATTGTGATTATCTGATATATTACAAATGTCTTTTTCTTGTTATTAGTCAAATATAAAGTTAGTAAACATGTGAGAGTAAGAAGTCAACAAACCTGTTCTGTGTAACACAACTTGATGTTTCTTGAAAACAGCGTCCAGTAGTTGATAGTTCTCCTCTTTTATTCTAGAAAGTTCCGCCTCGTATTCTGCTATCGTTCTTTCTAACACTACAAATATTTCTTCAACGGCAGCAGTTAGTCGCTGATCCACCAACGCTCTCAACATGTGTAATGTAGACATTTTCACACAATCACAACACTTTACTCTCACACTTGATCTCTACTTAGCGATGTGTTGATAACTTCTGTTAGCAGCTAACGAGCTAAGCTAACTAGCGAGCTAAGCTAACTAACAAGCAAAGATAGCAGGAGAAGCAGCAAAGTGCTTCTAGCGCATCCAGACCATTTTATCCTTGAATAAAGAATCAAAGATGTATTTTATAGGGCGTAAATATTTCAAACTGGAGAAGAAATAATACGACTGACTTATTAGCGTCCAGCTCGCGTCTTTCTCCGTCGATGTGCTTTCACGACAGTTAGCACACTTGACGTTACAAGGCAGGACTGCTCTTCTTCTTCTTCTTTTCTGCTTTAATAGCGCCACCTTCTGATATGGAGTGTGGACCGAGATGGAACCCTACTCTATATTCTTCTATAGAAATACTTGTACCTCTTCTATATTTTCTCCATACAGTTTAATTTGTCCAATTCATGACTTTAGTCTTTCCAACAGAGAATGTTAAAGCCCATTCTTCAACTTTATTTACCACTTTTTGAATCTTCTTTTCTCTATTTCTAGCTCTCTTCCACATCACAAACAGTGCCACCTCCACTAACCCTTCCACTTCACTAATCACTTCATTTATCATTATTGAAAATAGTAGTGAACATATTATACTCCCATTTTACATTTCATATTCTCTACTATATTCATTCTCTATTTTTACTAATATTGTTCTACTTGTTAAGAAGTCTATACATTTTCCCTCTAATCCCAATTTTATCAGCAACTCCTGTTTCTGTAATAGTGTGATGTTGTTGCGCTATATTATGAACTAAACAGGGTGTTATATTTTATTTTGAAGTATCGCTTTTATTTTTGAAGAACCGGATGTCCGGTGCGGGAAGTGTCTTTGCTGTTTTTTCGTTTCTTTACTTCCTCTTGCTTGGATTTTTGAGATGGAAGGTAATACTATTACCTTCCAAGAACTATTACTAATAGTTCTTCACTGCTCCGTGTTTCTGCACTTTCTCTTGTAAATATTCTTCCTAAACCTTCTTAAATACTTGCAAAGTTAACACAATAATGTTGTGGGTACAATTGATGTGTTGTTTGAAGTTATTTCTCTGCACAATTCTGTTCATTAAGAAGTAGAGCGTCGACTGTGTGAATTGTTTGACTGCTCGCATTTACGCATGCTATTTACACCGTGTGTGTGTGTGTGTGTGTGTGTGTGTGTGTGTGTGTGTGTGTGTGTGTGTGTGTGTGTCCAACACAGGCCATCAATAAATGGTGAAAGAAAGGACGGCATGGTGAAGTGTCTTTTATTTTTTTTAAAGTACACAACGCAGACTAAGACTCACTACATTTCCACAACATATCATAAGCTTTCTCTATGTCAAAAAATACTGCAATTATACTTTCTTTATTTATTTGTCCTTTTCTAATTTCCTCTTCCAGCTGCACTGCTGGGTCGTTTGTGTTTCTTGCTTTGCCAAATCCACGTTGATACTTTTTTATTAAACCCATCACTGATGGTGGAAACTTTACACTAGACTTCAGGCAACGTGGATCCTGTGCCTCTCCTGTCTTCCTCCAGACTCTGGGACCTCGATTTCCAAAGGAAATGCAAAATTTGCATGGTTGGGTGATGGTTTGGGGTGCCATGTCATCTGCTGGTGTCGGTCCACTCTGTTTCCTGAGATCCAGGGTCAACGCAGCCGTCTACCAGCAAGTTTTAGAGCACTTCATGCTTCCTGCTGCTGACCTGCTCTATGGAGATGGAGATTTCAAGTTCCAACAGGACTTGGCGCCTGCACACAGCGCAAAATCTACCCGTGCCTAGTTTACGGACCATGGTATTTCTGTTCTAAATTGGCCCGCCAACTCCCCTGACCTTAGCCCCATAGAAAATCTGTGGGGTATTGTGAAAAGGAAGATGCAGAATGCCAGACCCAAAAACGCAGAAGAGTTGAAGGCCACTATCAGAGCAACCTGGGCTCTCATAACACCTGAGCAGTGCCAGAAACTCATGGACTCCATGCCACGCCGCATTAACGCAGTAATTGAGGCAAAAGGAGCTCCAACCAAGTATTGAGTATTGTACATGCTCATATTTTTCATTTTCATACTTTTCAGTTGGCCAACATTTCTAAAAATCCCTTTTTTGTATTAGCCTTAAGTAATATTCTAATTTTGTGACACACGGAATTTTGGATTTTCATTTGTTGCCACTTCAAATCATCAAAATTAAATGAAATAAACATTTGAATGCATCAGTCTGTGTGCAATGAATAAATATAATGTACAAGTTACACCTTTTGAATGCAATTACTGAAATAAATCAAGTTTTTCAAAATATTCTAATTTGCTGGCTTTTACCTGTATGTATAATAAACAAAGTGCAAAGCCATAGGCTCTCTCAATTTCAGTAAATAACTTAAATTTGGAACACAGCATCATCGTTTTCACAGCTTTTTGGTTGTTAGAGGTAGAAAGTGTTTTAATGCAGAGTTCTAAATATTTTTTAAAGGCACAAAAAACTGGTCGGGTATTGAGAAACTTACATTTATGAATATAAAACTTAGCCAATAGTATAATGAGGTTGCAAAGGTAAAATTCCTTTTGAATTTTTTTTTCATACAGTATAAATTCAAATAGCATATCTTTAGTGCAAGTGTGGGAGTCAGTTCTGAATTATGACGTAAAGAGACGTAACTTTGTCACCTCGCCTGCTTATTGACTCCAACCCAGAATATTACACTACCCATACCTATGCTCCTTCAAAGGCTGTGCTACTGGCTGCAAAGCATTGCACTTTCAAATACAACAATGAGTAGAGAGGAATGTTATGTGTGTATATGTGTAAATAAATGAACACTGAAATTCAAGTATTTATTTTATTTATATGTATATACAAACACCGTTTCCATATGAGTTGGGAAATTGTGTTAGATGTAAATATAAACAGAATACAATGATTTGCAAATCTTTTTCAACCCATATTCAGTTGAATATGCTACAAAGACAACATATTTGATGTTCAAACTCATAAAAGTTTGGTTTTTTTGCAAATAATCATTAACTTTAGAATTTGTTGCCAGCAACACTTGACAAAGAAGTTGGGAAAGGTGGCAATAAATACTGATAAAGTTGAGGAATGCTCATCAAAGACTTATTTGGAACATCCCACAGGTGTGCAGGCTAATTGGGAACAGGTGGGTGCCATGATTGGGTATAAAAGTAGATTCCATGAAATGCTCAGTCATTCACAAACAAGGATGGGGCGAGGGTCACCACTTTGTCAACAAATGTGTGAGCAAATTGTTGAACAGTTTAAGAAAAACTTTTCTCAACCAGCTATTGCAAGGAATTTAGGGATTTCACCATCTACAGTCCGTAATATCATCAAAGGTTTCAGAGAATCTGGAGAAATCACTGCACGTAAGCAGCTAAGTCCGTGACCTTCGATCCCACAGGCTGTACTGCATCAACAAGCGACATCAGTGTGTAAAGGATATCACCACATGGGCTCAGGAACACTTCAGAAACCCACTGTCAGTAACTACAGTTGGTCGCTACATCTGTAAGTGCAAGTTAAAACTCTCCTATGCAAGGCGAAAACCGTTTATCAACAACACCCAGAAACGCCGTCGGCTTCGCTGGGCCTGAGCTCATCTAAGATGGACTGATACAAAGTGGAAAAGTGTTCTGTGGTCTGACGAGTCCACATTTCAAATTGTTTTTGGAAACTGTGGACGTCGTGTCCTCCGGACCAAAGAGGAACAGAACCATCCGGATTGGTATAGGCGCAAAGTTGAAAAGCCAGCATCTGTGATGGTACGGGGGTGTATTAGTGCCCAAGACATGGGTAACTTACACATCTGTGAAGGCGCCATTTATGCTGAAAGGTACATACAGGTTTTGGAGCAACATATGTTGCCATCCAAGCAACGTTACCATGGACGCCCCTGCTTATTTCAGTAAGACAATGCCAGCCACGTGTTACATCAACGTGGCTTCATAGTAAAAGAGTGTGGGTACTAGACTGGCCTGCCTGTAGTCCAGACCTGTCTCCCATTGAAAATGTGTGGCACATTATGAAGCCTAAAATAGCACAACAGAGACCCTCGCACTGTTGAACAACTTAAGCTGTACATCAAGCAAGAATGGGAAAGAATTCCACCTGAGAAGCTTAAAAAATGTGTCTGCTTAGTTCCCAAACGTTTACTGAGTGTCATTATAAACAAAAGTCGGTATGAAGGACCTCCTGTGTTGTTCCGTGTTGCATTTTGGGAGTCTGAGCCTTCCACTGAACGTGCTCATTCTCTCTGCAAGGTCCAAGTGTAGTGGGTGGGAGGTGTTGTCCATAATGTCTAGGAGTTTTGCTAGACTTCTCCTTTCTGACACCACCACCAGAGAGTCTAGCTCCACTCCCACCATGTTACTGGCCTTCTCTACCAACTTGTCCAGTCTGTTTGCGTCCCTCGCTCTCATCCCGCTGCCCCAGCAGGCCACGGTGTACAAGAAAGCGCCTGCCACCACCGACTCTTAGAACATCTTCAACATCTTTGTACAGACGTTGAAGGATCCTAGCCTCCTGAGGAAGTAGAGGTGGCTCTGTCCCTTCTTGTAGAGTGTCTCAGCGTGTTTTGACCCATTCAGCTTGTTGTCCATGTGTACACCGAGGTATTTATAATCCTCAACCATGTCCACATCGACCCCCCCTGATGGAAACAGGTACTCCTCCTCCTTCCCAGGTCCACAACCAGCTCCTTGGTCTTTGTCACATTGAGCTGGAGGTGGTTCTTTCCACACCATGTGACAAAGTCCTCCACCAGTGCCCTGTATTCCTCATCATCACCATCCTCAATACACCCCACTATCGCAGAGTCATCAGAAAACTTCTAAAGGTGGCAGGACTCTGAGTGATAGTGGAAATCGGTGGTGTAGATGGTGAAGAGGAAGGGGGAGAGGACTGTGCCCTGCGGGGCCCCGGTGTTGCTGACCAGCCTGTCAGACACACAGTCCTGCAGTCGCACGTACTGTGGTCTGTCAGTCAGGTAATCAACAACCCAGGACACCAAGGGGGCCTCCACCTGCATCGTCTCCAACTTCACACCCAGTAGCCCAGGCCGTATGGTATAGAAAGCACTGGAGAAGTCAAAAAACATGACCCTCACACTGCTCGCAGGCTTGTCTAGGTGATTGTGGGCTCGGTTCAGCAGGTAGATGACTGCGTCCTTCACTCCCAGTCGGGGCTGGTAGGCGAATTGGAGTGGGTCCAGGTGGGGCTTGACTGTAGGGCGGAGTTGTTCCAGGACCAACCTCTCCATGGTCTTCATGATATGGGAGGTTAGAGCCACTGGCCTGTAGTCCTTCAACGTACTGGGTTGCGTGCACTTGGGGATGGGGAACACACATGAGGTTTTCCACTGTGTGGGGACTTTCTGCAGCCTATGGCTCATGTTGAAGTTGTGCTGGAGAACACCACACAGTTTAAGGCGCAGGCTTTGAGCACCCTGGGGCTCACACCATCAGGACCTGCGGCCTTGCCTGTGTGTAACTTATTTAGCTGTGCATTCACCTGTTCTGCAGACAGACACGCTGAGGGGGTCTCAGGTGATTAGGGGAGGGGGGGTTCATCAAACTGAGGGTGAGGTGTTAAGTGGGGGGAGGTAGTCATTGGAGTTGGGGGGGAGGTGGGGATGGATTGGTTCGCTGAAGTTGTCAGGGGTCCGGCTGGCATGTCTCGGGGGGGGAGGGGGGGTAATCATAACATAACATTCTCAAATAATATATTATACTGTTACTTTGCATTCTGCTATTCATTCCTGGAATCATATGTTTTTATTATTAGACTGTAATACTCAATGGTGTCACATACCCCTCTCTACAGATGCACTGTTGACGTTTCTAAATCCCACCCCTGAGCCATCTACCACATCTACAGCTGCTGCCTCCACTTCAGCAGCACAACCCACCAGTGATGCAGCATCAGCAGCACAACCCAGCAGTGATGCAGCAGCGTCAAGCGGTCTTCCTGTTGCCTCTACCTCAGCAGCACAACCCATCAGTTTTGCAGCAGCATCAAGCGGTCTTCCTGTTGCCGCTACCTCAGCAGCACAACCCAGCAGTGATGCAGCAGCATCAAGCGGTCCTCCTGTTGCACCAATAGACCCTGCTGACTGGCCTTCTGCTTTAACTGAAAAGGTACGAACAGAGTTAGTTCACAGAGGTCCATTTGTAATTGATAGTGACTTCACATTCCCGAAACAGAAAGACGGACGAAGGTGTCAGCATGATTATTTTAACAGACTCTTAATCAATGGGGAAAAGGTGAGAAGAACCTGGCTTATGTACTCGAAAAAAAGAGGATAGCTTGCACTGCTTCTGCTGCAAAATGTTTTCCAAGAGAGATTACAAACTGAGTAGGGAAGGTCTGGAGGACTGGAAAAATGCAAGCCACTTGCTCAAGGTCCATGAGGATAGCCAGGAGCATAATGCTCACATGGCAACATGGAAGGTCTTGGAGGTCCGTTTTGCGAAAGGACTCACAATAGATAAACACGAGATGGCACTTGCTGAGGCTGAGAGAAAAAGGTGGCGTGAAGTTCTACATCGTTTGGTGGCAATAATTCAGTCCTGAGCTGAGCTCCATGGCTTTCAGGGGGTCCACAGACACTTTAAATAAACCAGACTGGCAATTTTCTGAAAGAAGTGGAGCTTATGGCCAAATTTGATCCAGTGATGAAGCAGCATGTCAGTAGAGTAGAAAGTGGAGCTGGCAGTCACATACATTATCTGGGAAAAACAATCCAAAATGAACTGATTGACTCCATCAGTTCAAGAATAATAAAATGCATTGTGGAAGAGATCAAAACATCAAAGTATTTCTCCATCATTTTAGATTGCACACCTGATCTGAGTCATAAGGAACAGCTCTCTGTCATAGTCAGGATAGTGTCACAAGAAGACATACCACAAGTTAAAGAGCATTTCCTGGGCTTTCTTGTTGCAGAGGAATCAACAGGAGATCATTTGTCAACTCTCATCCTAAAACGGTTAGAGGAGCTGAACATTCCTTTTGAAGACTGCAGAGGACAGTCTTATGACAATGGGGCCAACATGAAGGGAAAAAATAAAGGTGTTCATGCAAGGTTGCTTCAGCTAAACTCAAGAGCTTTTTTTGTCCCATGTGGTGCCCACACTTTAAATCTGGTAGTAGCTGATGCTGCAAAAAGCTCACCAGATGCCCTTGGCTACTTTGGGCATTTAGCAAAGTTATTCAAGCTCTTCTCAGCCTCCACCCATAGGTGGGGTGTCCTCCTGAAACATGTTAAAACCACTTTGAAATCATAGGGCTGAGACCAGATGGGAAAGCAGGATAAAAAGCATTGAGGCAGTCAGATATCAGGCTCGGCAAGTCAGAGAGGCTCTTCTGGAGGTGAGGGACTACAGACCCTGTGGTGAGAGTTGAAGCCCAGTCTTTGGCTGAGGAGATTGGATCCTATCGTTTTTGCATTTGTACAGCCATCTGGTATGACATTCTCAGCAAGATCCAGTATGTGAGTAAACTCATGCAGTCGCCCTCCATGCAGCTCGATGGGGCTGTCGACTTGCTGAAGAAAACCAAAGATTCCCTCACCAGCTACAGAAACACTGGATTTTCTGATGCACAGACAACGACAAAGGAGATGTGTGAAGAAATGAATGTGGAGGCTGAACTCAAACAAAAGCGATTGAGAACCACCAAAATGCACTTCGGTTATGAGTCTCCAGATGAGCCCATACAAGATGCACTTAAAAAAATGGAAACCACATTTTTTTATGCAATAGTGGATACAGCCATCTCTTCACTTGATGAGAGATTTCAGAGCCTTGGAGAGGTGAATGACAAGTTTGGAGTACTCCTCAATTTCCACAACTTACAAAAAGTAGAGCTGCTACAGCCCTGAGTACTACTCTGACCCATGACAGCCAGCTAGACATTAATGGCACAGAACTTGCAATGGAAATGCAGAATTTCCCACCATTGCCATCAAAGAACATGACAAACATGGAACTCTTGACCTTCCTGCATGAGAAGAAGCTGGCAGAAATTTACCCCAACATGTGGGTTGCTCTGAAAATCTCTATTAAAAAGCACAAATAGAGAACTCCGTAGGATCCCCTTTTTTTGTAATATAGTTGTTAAAGTCATACTGGTTTGATATCTTGTTTTGTGCAGTGCCTTGTTTATATTGTATTTTTAATTTATTTTATGCAACTTGTTGACACATTTTATTTTGTGTTTATGTACCGTATTTTCCGCACTATAAGCCGCACCTGAAAACCACAAATTTTCACAAAAGCTGACAGTGCGGCTTATAACCCGGTGCGCCTTATATATGGATTAATATAAATATTTATTTTCATAAAGTTTCGGTCTCGCAACTACGGTAAACAGCCGCCATCTTTTTTCCCCGTAGAAGAGGAAGCGCTTCTTCTTCTATGGTAAGCAACCGCCAAGGTAAGCACCCGCCCCCATAGAAGAGGAAGCGCTTCTTCTTCTACTGTAAGCAACCACCCGCCCCCATAGAAGAAGAAGCCCCTGGATATTGCGTTTCATTTCATTTGTGTGTTTACATCTGTAAAGACCACAAAATGGCTCCTACTAAGCGACACGCGTATAATGCAGAATTTAAACTTAAGGCAATATTTTACCAAAGAACTCCAACCGCTCGATATTGGTGTCAACAGGGCATTTAAAGCACGACTGCGAACGGCGTGGGAACAATGGATGACCGAAGGCGAACACACCTTCACTAAGACAGGGAGACAGCGCCGGACGACATACGCCAACATCTGCCAGTGGATCGTAAATGCCTGGGCGGATATTTCGGTCACAACTGTGGTCCGAGCTTTCCGGAAGGCAGGATTCACAGAACTGCGACGAGACGGAGCCGGCCATTTTGGATCCCGTATTCGCCCAACTTTTTAATTCGGACACCGAAGGAGAAGAATTCGAGGGATTTATGAATGAAGAATAACTTCAGAAAGTGAGCGTTATGTTTATTTTGTGTGTTGTGACATTAACGTTCGAGCAACATTAAGTTATTGATGCTTATTGATTGCACATTTGCACATTACCGTACATTTTGGGAGTGAACAGAGTTGTTAGAACGCTGGTTTTTAATATATTATTAAAGTTTGACTGACCTATCTGACTGTTTTTTTGACATTCCCTTTAGCGCAGTTAGATGCGGCTTATAACACGGGGCGGCTTATAGGTGGACAAAGTTTTGAAATATGCCGTTCATTGAAGGCGCGGCTTATAACCCAGGGCGCCTTATGGTGCGGAAAATACGGTATGTAAAAATATTGTATTTCATTTATTTATTTTTTGTATTCATTTATTTATTCTTTTTTTTTTTTATCTTGTTAACTATTCTGATTGTTTATTTGCTTTCTTTAAGTAAAAAAAAGGTCAAAGACAAAGCTATTCGGTTTCTTGTGAGTATATACACTTCACTGCCGATGTGGGGGGGCACCACCTAAAATCTTGCCTAGGGCGCCAGATTGGTTAGGGCCGGGCCTGAGTGTGAGATATAAATAATAATGGAAGTGTTTGTATATAGTATATAATTGGTGCAAAGGTGTACAAGGATATTTCACATGCCTATTACTGTGTATATCATTGAACTGTGTTTATGTTGTGTATAATGTGTATTTATAATATGTTGTACAAAGGACATTTCATCATTTTCGGAAGTTCATCTTGTACTTGACATTGTTTATAGGGTTAGGCAAAATAAGTGCTCAACTTCAGCCTAAACACTTTCGCTCTGCAACATTTTCTTTTTCGATCTATGAATGTACAACTGTTTGTTTATTTTTATGACCATTGACCGAAGAACAATAATAAACTAATGATGATGAAGATGTATCTGTGCAAGTGAACAATTGGACAGACTACACACACACATCAGAAACATAAATGTTAGAAGCCTACAACAATATATGTGAAGAAGACTTTAGGATTAAAAGTGAAGATGTGAGGTGAAATAAGTACAAATGCAGCAATAAAAACAAGCAACTCCACTCACGATGGCTCTAAAGTTCAGTGATGTGTTGCTAACTTCAGCATTTTTCTTCTTTGTTGATGTTTTGCAGTAGTTAACATCCATGATGTAACAATGCTGCTAATCTACCAGAGTCCACCTTTTGTTAACCATTTTATTCATTCATACTTTTAGTTGGATAATAACATCAATAAAATGCAATGGAAAAATGTGTGGGGAAAAAAACAATGAAAATAATAAGATGTCCTCTCTTTAAAGGGGAACATTATCACAATTTCAGAAGGGTTAAAACCATTAAAAATCAGTTCCCAGTGGCTTATTTTATTTTTCGAAGTTTTTTTCAAAATTTTACACATCACGCAATATCCCTAAACAAAGTTTCAAAGTGCCTGATTTTAACCATCGTTATATACACCCGTCCATTTTCCTGTGACGTCACACAGTGATGCCAACACAAACAAACATGGCGGAAAGAACAGCAAGCTATAGCGACATTAGCTCGGATTCAGACTCGGATTTCAGCGGCTTAAGCGATTCAACAGATTACGCATGTATTGAAACGGATGGTTGTAGTGTGGAGGCAGGTAGCCAAAACCAAATTGAAGAAGAAACTGAAGCTATTGAGCCATATCGGTTTGAACCGTATGCAAGCGAAAACGACGAAAACGACACGACAGCCAGCGACACGGGAGAAAGCGAGGACGAATTCGGCGATCGCCTTCTAACCAACGATTGGTATGTGTTTGTTTGGCATTAAAGGAAACTAACAACTATGAACTAGGTTTACAGCATATGAAATACATTTGGCAACAACATGCACTTTGAGAGTGCAGACAGCCCAGTTTTCATCAATTAATATATTCTGTAGACATACCCTCATCCGCGCTCTTTTCCTGAAAGCTGATCTGTCCAGTTTTGGAGTTGATGTCAGCAGGCCAGGGAAGCTAGGGTCGATATTCTTCTCTTGATCATCTTCGGTGGCATAAGGGACGGTGTGAGCCAAGACATCCAGGGGGTTTAGCTCGCTCGTCTGCGGGAACAAACTGCCGCCATTGATTGCCGTGCTAGCGAGGTCCTTTGTCCCTGAATTGCTCACACACTCCGGCAGATTCAATGGGGGTCTGGCGGCAGATTTCTTTGACTTTATGGTTGGAAATGCATCTGCTTTGAGTGTCGCAGGATATCCACACATTCTTGCCATCTCTGTCGTAGCATAGCTTTCGTGGGTAAAGTGTGCGGAACAAACGTCCAATTTCTTGGCACTTTCGCATCTTTGGGCCACTGGTGCAACTTGAATCCGTCCCTGTTGGTGTTGTTACACCCTCCGACAACACACCGACGAGGCATGATGTCTCCAAGGTACGGAAAACAGTCGAAAAAACGGAAAATAACAGAGCTGATTTGACTCGGTGTTTGAGAAAATGGCGGATTGCTTACCGATGTGACGTCACAACGTGACGTCATCGCTCCGAGAGCGAATAATAGAAAGGCGTTTAATTTGCCCATTTAGAGTTCGGAAATCGGTCAAAAAAAGATGGTCTTTTTTCTGCAACATCAAGGTATATATTGACGCTTACATAGGTCTGGTGACAATGTTCCCCTTTAACAATGAGAAAAAATAAAATAAAAATAGCTACATATATAATATTCAATACATGCACACAACTTAAAAATAAGTACAGGACAACATATAAGACTAGAAGATGAGAAGCACTACATACAACATCAAATATACATTCTTATTAAACATGCTGTGTTTTTAAACTACATTTAGCACAATCACTGTTTAAGTGTGTTTACATCCCTGCAGCTTCCATGACTGTTACACACTTGTGTTTACTCACCTGATACTTAAACCTGAACATCGTATCACACACAGAGCAACTAAACAGTTTCTCTCCAGTGTGTGTTCTCATGTGTGTGGTCATGCGTTCCTTTCTGGAGAAACTCTTCTTACAAACAGAGCAAGTAAAAGGTTTCTCACCTGTGTGTGTTCTCATGTGTAATATCATTTCCTTCTTAGTGTTGAATCTTTTAGCACAAGCTGAGCAAGCAAAAGGTTTCTCTCCAGTGTGTGTTCTCATGTGTGTGGTCATGCTTTGCTTTCTGGAGAAACTCTTCTTACAAACAGAGCAAGTAAAGGGTTTCTCACCTGTGTGTGTTCTCATGTGTAATATCATGTCATTCTTAGTGTTGAATCTTTTAGCACAAGCTGAGCAAACAAAAGGTTTCTCTACAGTGTGTGTTCTCATGTGTCTGGTCATGCTGTGCTTGCTGTAGAAACTTTTCTTACAAACAGAGCAAGTAAAAGGTTTCTCACCTGTGTGTGTTCTCATGTGCAATATCATGTCATTCTTAATGTTGAATCTTTTAGCACAAGCTGAGCAAGCAAAAGGTTTCTCTCCAGTGTGTGTTCTCATGTGTAATGTATTTTGGTTCTTTGTGTTGAATCTTTTAGCACAAGCTGAGCAAGCAAAAGGTTTCTCTCCAGTGTGTGTTCTCATGTGTCTGGTCATGCTTTGCTTGCTGGAGAAACTCTTCTTACAAACAGAGCAAGTAAAAGGTTTCTCTCCAGTGTGTGTTCTCATGTGTAATATAATGTCATACTTTGTGTTGAATCTTTTAGCACAAGCTGAGCAAGCAAAAGGTTTCTCTCCAGTGTGTGTTCTCATGTGTATGGTCATGAGAAGCTTTTTGGAGAAACTCTTCTTACAAACAGAGCAAGTAAAAGGTTTCTCTCCACTATGTATTCTCATGTGTGTGGTCATGTGTGGCTTTGTGGAGAAACTCTTCTTACAAACAGAGCAAGTAAAAGGTTTCTCTCCAGTATGTGTTCTCATGTGTGTGGTCATGTTAAGCTTTTTGGAGAAACTCTTCTTACAAACAGAGCAAGTAAAAGGTTTCTCTCCAGTATGTATTCTCATGTGTTCTGTAAAATGACACTTCTTTCTAAATGATTTCCCACATTCAGAGCAGTCAAAGTGTTTGTTGTTAGTGTGATGTCTCGTATCACCTTTAGAGTCATTTTTACTCTCCAAAGGTTTTTGGATGTGGTCACTGTGATCAGAAGAGTGTGACATCATGTGGTCCATGTCTGACAGTGGAGCAAAGATGCTGTCTGGTTCTGACTTGATATCTTCACAATGCTCTCCATCAGCTTCTGTGATGTGTTGACTTACAAGCTCCGCCCCTCTGTTCTCCTCACTTTGACTGTGATGAAGCTGTAAGGACTGAGCTTCATCTTCATCATGAAGCTGCTCCTCTTTAATGTGGGAGGGGGCCTGTAGCTCCTTCTGTCCCACACTGGTGTGCCACTCCTCTTCATGACTCCCCGCTGACACCCGCTGGACGTCTGCAGAACAAATGAGGTGTTACTGTATTGAAGTTTGCAGTATTCAAACTATTGACATGTGAGCTAGGCCAAATAGACAGTGATGGGCAAGCTACCTGGACAATGTAGTAAGCTAAGTTACAAGTTACTCTCAATTAAATGGAGCTAAGCTATCCTCAGAGAATTGTAGCACACTACACTACAAGCTACACTGCAAAAGTAGCTTGCCACATCAAAGCTACATTTAACAGCATTTATATATATATATATATATATATATATAGTCGTATCAATTTCTAAGAATGGAGACATACACCAGTTTACTAACTACACACCAGTTTCATTACTTCCACCATTCTCCAAAATCATGGAAAAACTATTCAATAGCTGATTAGATTTATTTATCAACAAAAGTGTGACGCTGGTGGAGAACCAATATGGACTCCCAGCAAATATCTCAACATCTGGTCAACATATGTACAAACTCTGTTTCCATATGAGTTGGGAAATTGTGTTAGATGTAAATATAAACGAAATACAATGATTTGCAAATCATTTTCAACCCATATTCAGTTGAATATGCTACAAAGACAACATATTTGATGTTCAAACTGATAAACAATTTTTCTTTTTGAAAATAATCATTAACTTTGATGCCAGCAACACGTGACAAAGAAGTTGGGAAAGGTGGCAATAAATACTGATAAAGTTGAGGAATGCTCATCAAACACTTATTTGGAACATCCCACAGATGAACAGGCTAATTGGGAACAGGTGGGTGCCATGATTGGGTATGAAAGTAGATTCCATAAAATGCTCAGTCATTCACAAACAAGGATGGGGCGAGGGTCACCACTTTGTCAACAAATGCGTGAGCAAATAGTCAAACAGTTTAAGAACAAAGCTTCTCAAAGTGCAATTGCAAGAAATTTAGGGATTTCAACATCTACGGTCCATAATATCATCAAAAGGTTCAGAGAATCTGGAGAAATCACTCCACGTAAGCGGCATGGCCGGAAACCAACATTGAATGACTGTGACCTTCAATCTGTATCAAAAACCGACATCAATCTCTAAAGGATATCACCACATGGGCTCAGGAACACTTCAGAAAACCACTGTCACTAAATACAGTTGGCTGCTACATCTGTAAGTGCAAGTTAAAGCTCTACTATGCAAAGCGAAAGCCATTTATCAACAACATCCAGAAACGCCGCCGGCTTCTCTGGGCCTGAGATCATCTAAGATGAACTCATGCAAAGTGGAAAAGTGTTCTGTGGTCTGACGAGTCCACATTTCAAATTGTTTTTGGAACTATTCGACATCGTGTCATCCGGACAAAAGGGGAAGTGAACCATCCAGACTGTTATCAATGCAAAGTTGAAAAGCCAGCATCTGTGATGGTATGGGGGTGCATTAGTGCCCAAGACATGGGTAACTTACACATCTGTGAAGGCACCATAATGCTGAAAGGTACATACAGGTTTTGGAACAACATATGCTGCCATCTAAGCGCCGTCTTTTTCATGGACGCCCCTTCTTATTTCAGCAAGACAATGCCAAGCCACATTCAGCACGTGATACAACAGCGTGGCTTCGTAAAAAGAGTGCGGGTACATTCCTGGTCCGCCTGCAGTCCAGACCTGTCTCCCATCAAAAATGTGTGGCGCATTATGAAGCTTAAAATACGACAGCGGATACCCCGGACTGTTGAACGACTGAAGCTGTACATAAAACAAGAATGGGAAAGAATTCCACTTTCAAAGCTTCAACAATTAGTTTCCTCAGTTCCCAATCGTTTATTGAGTGTTGTTAAAAGAAAAGGTGATGTATCACAGTGGTGAACATGCCCTTTCCCAACTACTTTGGCATGTGTTGCAGCCATGAAATTCTAAGTAAATTATTATTTGCAAAAAAATAATAAAGTTTATGAGTTTGAACATCAAATATCTTGTCTTTGTAGTGCATTCAATTGAATATGGGTTGAAAATGATTTGCAAATCATTGTATTCCGTTTATATTTAAATCTAACACAATTTCCCAACTCATATGGAAACGGGGTTTGTATATATGGTGTATCGTGACATGGCCTAAACATATCCACATATATATGGTGTATCGTGACATGGCCTAAACATATCCACATATACATGGTGTATCGTGACATGGCCTAAACATATCGAGATATTAATAAAAGGCCATATCGCCCAGTCCTAATTAGAATGTGATTTTTTTATATATATATATATCCACCATCGTGTCTTTTATAATGATTGTGAATGATAGAAAAATTCCCAATAAAGTGCAGTTCCCCTCTAAATTCCAATGATTAGATTTAAGACTTGAAGTGTATGAGCATGAAGTGATGAAGCCTACTTGGATGAGTCTTCTAAGACAAAGTGAACAGTCCAGTTGTGATGGATTGAATGCCCTGAGAATAAAATGATATGTGCTTACTTGGACTGTGATGAAGCTGTGAGGACTCAGGTGCTTTGTCTTCATGCTCTTCAGTCTTCACAGAGACAACAGTCGGTGGAAACTTGCTGACATCATCCTCCTCCTGCCCTACAACACACTCCCCCTCCTCTTCCTCTTTCATGTGCGGATCCTCCTCTTCCTCTTTCATGTGGGGGGGCTGTGGATCCTCCTCCTCCTCTTTCATGTGGGGATGCTGTGGATCCTCCTCTTCCTCTTTCATGTGGGTGGGATGTGGATCCTCCTCTTCCTCTTTCATGTGAGGGGACTGCTGGATGTCTGTTGGGTAAATAAGTAAATAAGATAAAGAGAGAAGAAAAATAGTTTTGGACCGACACTGTTAACACAATGACATTATTTGTGTTCTTCTGTGTGTTGTGTTAAAAGTGTGTAGCAAAACAACTAATAAAAACACGGGAAATACCTCCTTTTTTCGTAAAATCAATTCAAAAGTGGCACAGTGAGTACCGAAACAGACTTGGAAATAGAATAGGGGGCAATTTGAAACGTTTTTATAACTACGAGGCGGCACTGAATAAGGCATTTTGAACTTCACTGATGTAAAGTGTGTAAATATTTTATTCTGTATACGGTCCATTACACCTACTCTTTATCTCCAAACTTAACCATAATCTTTTAATGACAAAGTCATTACCATAACTTCAATATCATGGAAATAAAAAAAATCTAATTCCAAAATCACTTAAAAAAACATTCACGGTATGTTTTTGTCATCATGCAGAATACTTTTTTGTGGTCAATTTGTTGGCTGGGCCAAAAGGAACTTTTAGCAAAAACATGTTTTGCTTTTGAGAGATTGATTGAGACTTGTATTAGTAGATTGCACAGTACAGTACATATTCCGGACAATTGACCACTAAATGGTAACACCCGAATAAGTTTTTCAACTTGTTTAAGTCAGGGTCCACTTAAATCAATTCATGGTAGTATGTGGTGTTTTTTGGAGTATCTCCATCAACAATTCTTCTTTAGGAATTGGAGACCATCTACGACACGATGAAGGACAGTCAGTCACCTTTATGTTCTTTTAATAAATCAAGTGTTGACTACTTTGGCTATTGAAAATACATTTTTACATTCACTTATTGTTACATGTAAGTCAGAATCAGGAAGTGAAATGATAACTAATTAGATGTGATTACAAGATAACATGTATTTAGTTACTGTGTGAGTTTTGTGTAAACATGTTGATACAGGTTTACATCTTCTTGGGGACTGGAACACATATGTCCTGAAAGGATGCACCCATTTTTAAAACCTTCACTAAGCTGTGCCACCAACATTGTCTCACTTAGCTCATTAAGGAAACTACCAGGGTGAGTGAGTCCTTTTAAACCTTCATAGACCTCGTTGTTACTTCTGACCAGTCTAAGATCACCACAAGTGGAACTACTGTATGCGGCTTAAGTGATCATTCCATCATTTTCTGTACCCATAAAAAACATAGAACTGCGGCTGATGCCCACAAAACAAGCAAAGCTCCAATCCTTATGACCAAGACTAGCAAGGCTTTCAATGACAAACTGGCACATTAAGACTCGCCTGGTACTTGCAAGTACACAGGTTTTTGGGTCAATTCCTAACCTCAGAAAAGTAGATAACTTCACAGTCAAAGTGGGTGACAATATTATAACAAACAAAAATGAGATTACCTATCTTGGCTGCATCGTAGAGACTAATCTCTCTAGTGAAAAAATGACTACTAAGGGAGTCAAAGAATCAACCGACAAATTATGTTCTTACATAGTAGTACTACTCTTACAGGTAGTATTGCACTTAAGACTCTAACACAAGCACTCATTTAACCCCACTTTGAGTACAGAGTTCATATTTAGTACCGTGACGCCTTAAAAGCCCTGAAAAACAAACTCCAGACAGCCCAAAACAAAATGATTGGGCTTCTACTCAACCGTCCATCTCGGGCTCACATTTCCGCCAACCATTTCCTTAACGTGGGGAGGCTCTTGGTAGGTGACAGAGTACATCTTCTTGCAGTTGGTCTGGTGTACAAGATACACCATACCACTAAAATACCCATGTACCTGTCTAGATACTTCAAAATATATTGACCATTATAACACCAGAGATAGTTGTACAAGTCATATTCAACCCAGATCTCACTCCAAAAAAAGTTCTAATTAGTTTGCCTGCTATACCACCAACATGTGGATCTTCCTATCAATAGCCATAAAGGAGTGTAAATCCCTTACTTCCTTCAAAGTCACTTTGACAAGACATTACAGGTTGTGGCTACTCGTAACTGGGAATATACAAAGCCTTTTGCTGCAATTTTCTTGCAGTATTGTTGTCTTTTTGCTACTTTCTGCATACTTTGTGCTATCTGTGTGAGTGATATAAGTTCCTGTCCTGTGCCCACATTTGGTGTCTTTCATATCCTCGTGCTGTTCACAGGCTTCCAGACCAGCTGCCTGATATGCAAACGGGACACACCTGTACCATGTTGCCAATCAGTCTCTTACAGTATATATCTGGCACTGTTCCACTAGCATTCAAAAAAGCGGTTATTCATCCTCTACTCAAAAGACCTAACCTCGACCCTGACCTCATGGTAAACTACCGGCCGGTGTCCCACCTTCCGTTTATCTCGAAAATCGTCGAAAAAATTGTTGCACAGCAGCTAAATGAACACTTAGTGTCTAACAATCTCTGTGAACCTTTTCAATCCGGTTTCAGGGCAAATCACTCTACGGAGACAGCCCTCGCAAAAATGACTAATGATCTACTGCTAACCATGGATTCTGATGCGTCATCTATGTTGCTGCTTCTTGATCTTAGCGCTGCTTTCCATACCGTCCATCATAATATTTTATTAGAGCGTATCAAAACACGTATTGGTATGTCAGACTTAGCCTTGTCGTGGTTTAACTCTTATCTTACTGACAGGGTGCAGTGCGTCTCCCATAACAATGTGACCTCGGACTATGTTAAGGTAACGTACGGAGTCCCCCAGGGTTCAGTTCTTGGCCCTGCACTCTTTAGTATTTGCATGCTGCTGCTAGGTGACATCATAAGCAAACACGGTGTTAGCTTTCACTGTTATGCTGATGACACCCAACTCTACATGCCTCTAAAGCTGACCAACACACCAGATTGTAGTCAGCTAGAGGCGTGTCTTAATGAAATTAAACAATGTGTCATGTCTGTATTATCATGTTTTGTTTTAAGTCATGTTTTGTTTAGTTTCTGTCTTTTCACTCCCTTGTCTGGTCACCATAGCAACCATTAGTTTTCACCTGTCACGTCACGCACCTGTTTCACGTTTTGACTCACACACACCTGTCACTGCTATTTAAGCATACCTTGTTCATCACTCGTCCTGCCTGCATTGTCGTTATGTCACTCCGGTTCAGGTCTCGTTTTGACAAAGTAAGTTCCCATGTCCTAGTTTTTGTTTAAGATTAGCTTCACTTGCGTTTTAGGCACGCTTGCCTCTTTTTTGTTGTTGTTGTTGTTGTATTGTTTATGTTCGCGGTAGTGCGTGATTTATGTTAAATAAATCCTAGCCTACCTTCACGCTGTTGTCCGGAGCCGTCTATCTTGCGTTGGAAGAACAACCCCGCAGCAAGCTGCGACCGCCACGTGACAGAATGCAGGCAGCAGACGTTCTTCCGCAGACCGGCCACGAGGAGGTGATGGAGACGCGCTGGCAAAGCTGGAAGCCAACCAGAAAGGCTTTTTCTCGCCAGCATGACGCGTCGTTCCCCCAAAACCCTCCCACGGACAACAAGATTCCTCAACCAGCCCATTCTTCCTTCCCGCCGCAGGAGACCCGTGCTGATGACGTCATCCCGCCCACTGGTGATGATGTCAGAAACCAAGATTTTTTTTTTGAGTCTATTTACACCCTCTGTCAGCCGCCCACTATGGACTTTGTTTCAAAGAAAAATCCTTTTGAGAAAATTGTCTCTAAATTTAGATTTTTTTCATACCCAGTCTAAAGTGGGAATAGGGAATAGACAATTTGGACAATTTAATGGGGAAGTTTCTGCCCTCCTCCGCCCACCCCTACAGAGAGTTCCAGACCGCAGGGAGCGCGTCTGGTATCTGCCCCTTGAGGGGGGGGCTGGGGTCGGGAGCTGTGTTGGTGGGGTGACTCAGCTTAACCATGTCAAGCCACAGCCTCCCTCACGGCCGCCACCACCAGTCTTTTACCATGCCAAGCCGCAACCCCCAGCTAGACCACCTCCACCTGCACCAGTAGCTCCACGACGCCAAGCTCCGATACCAGCTCCACGACGCCAAGCTCCGGTACCAGCTCCACGACGCCAAGCTCCGGTACCAGCTCCACGACGCCAAGCTCCGGTACCAGTTCAACGACGCCAAGCTTCGGTACCAGCTCCATGACGCCAAGCTCCGGTACCAGCTACACGACGCCAAGGTCCGGTACCAGCTCCACGACGCCAAGCTCCGGTACCAGCTCACCAAGACCAAGACCAAGACCCGCCATGCCAAGACCAAGACCAAGACCCGCCATGCCAAGATCAAGACCAAGACCCGCCATGCCAAGACCTAGACCAAGACCCGCCATGCCAAGACCTAGACCAAGACCAAGACCTGCCATGCCAAGACCAAGACCCGCCATGCCAAGACCAAGACCTGCCATGCCAAGACCAAGACCCACGCCAAGACCAAGACCTATACCAAGACCCACGCCGAGCTTCGCCGCCTGACGCGCCACGCCGAGCTTCGCCGCCTGACGCGCCACGCCGAGCTTCGCCGCCTGACGCGCCACGCCGAGCTTCGCCGCCTGACTCACCACGCCAAGCCACGCCTGCCACGATGACGACGCGCCTGCCTCCTCGTCGGCCACGGATATGGCTGCTACCTGGTCGCCCGCCACGCCAAGTGCGCCCACCTCCCAGTCGGCCACGAATGTGGCCATTCCCTGGGCGCCCGCCTCGCCTGCTGCAGCGGCGTTCCACTCGCCGCCGCCACCTAACTCTGCCCCGGTGGATACGGGGACACGTGGTCTGGCGACCCACCGCCATGTCCCCCTCCCGCCCTCCCATGACTTTTGTTAAGTTTTTTTTTTCTTGGACATCTGGTATCTGTCCTTAAGGGAGGGGTTCTGTCATGTCTGTATTATCATGTTTTGTTTTAAGTCATGTTTTGTTTAGTTTCTGTCTTTTCACTCCCTTGTCTGGTCACCATAGCAACCATTAGTTTTCACCTGTCACGTCACGCACCTGTTTCACGTTTTGACTCACACACACCTGTCACTGCTATTTAAGCATACCTTGTTCATCACTCGTCCTGCCTGCATTGTCGTTATGTCACTCCGGTTCAGGTCTCGTTTTGACAAAGTAAGTTCCCATGTCCTAGTTTTTGTTTAAGATTAGCCTCACTTGCGTTTTAGGCACGCTTGCCTCTTTTTTTTGTTGTTGTTGTTGTATTGTTTATGTTTGCGGTAGTGCGTGATTTATGTTAAATAAATCCTAGCCTACCTTCACGCTGTTGTCCGGAGCCGTCTATCTTGCGTTGGAAGAACAACCCCGCAGCAAGCTGCGACCCCCACGTGACACAATGGATGTCCGCTAACTTTATGCAACTCAACACTAAGAAAACGGAAATGCTGATTATCGGTCCTGCTGGACACCGACATTTATTTAAAGGGGAACATTATGACAATTCAGAAGGGTTAAAACCATAAAAAATCAGTTCCCAGTGGCTTATTTTATTTTTCGAAGTTTTTTTCAAAATGTTACCCATCACGCAATATCCCTAAAAAAAAGCTTCAAAGTGCCTGATTTTAACCATCGTTATAAACACCCGTCCATTTTCCTGTGACGTCACATAGTGATGCCAACACAAACAAACATGGCGGATAGAACAGCAAGCTATAGCGACATTAGCTCGGATTCAGACTCGGATTTCAGCGGCTTAAGCGAAATTGAAGAAGAAACTGAAGCTATTGAGCCATATCGGTTTGAACCGTATGCAAGCGAAACCGACGAAAACGACACGACAGCCAGCGACACGGGAGAAAGCGAGGACGAATTCGGCGATCGCCTTCTAACCAACGATTGGTATGTGTTTGTTTTTAAGTGTTGTAATGTTTTTAAGCTAAATTATTGGTAAACACAGTTTATGTATAAAAATTTACGTAAAACCGCAAGTAATGAATAAAGTTTTCATCAATTAATATATTCTGTAGACATACCCTCATCCGCTCTCTTTTCCTGAAAGCTGATCTGTCCAGTTTTGGAGTTGATGTCAGCAGGCCAGGGAAGCTAGGGTCGATATTCTTCTCTTGATCATCTTCGGTGGCATAAGGGACGGTGTGAGCCAAGACATCCAGGGGGTTTAGCTCGCTCGTCTGCGGGAACAAACTGCCGCCATTGCTTGCCGTGCTAGCGAGGTCCTTTGTCCCTGCATTGCTCACACACTCTGACAGATTCAATGGGGGTCTGGCGGCAGATTTCTTTGACTTTATGGTTGGAAATGCATCTGCTTTGAGTGTCGCAGGATATCCACACATTCTTGCCATCTCTGTCGTAGCATAGCTTTCGTCGGTAAAGTGTGCGGAACAAACGACTGACCATTTTCGTCGGCTTTCCCCACAACCTCGTATTTTGAACAAATTTCGTCCAATTTCTTGCCACTTTGGCATCTTTGGGCCACTGGTGCAACTTGAATCCGTCCCTGTTTGTGTTGTTACACCCTCCGACAACACACCGACGAGGCATGATGTCTTCAAGGTACGGAAAACAGTAGAAAAAAACGGAAAATAACAGAGCTGATTTGATTCGGTGTTTGTAATGTGTTTGAGAAAATGGCGGATTGCTTCCCGATGTGACGTCGCTCCGAGAGCGAATAATAGAAAGGCGTCTAATTCGCCAAAATTCACCAATTTAGACATCGGAAATCGGTTGAAAAAATATATGGTCTTTTTTCTGCAACATCAAGGTATATATTGACGCTTACATAGGTCTGGTGATAATGTTCCCCTAACATTTGACAACCAAACAATTACACAAGGCGACTCGGTAAAGAATCTGGGTATTATCTTCCACCCAACTCTCTCGTTTGAGTCACACATTAAGAGTGTTACTAAAACAACTCTCTCCTTTGAGTCACACATTAAGAGTGTTACTAAAACAACTCTCTCCTTTGAGTCACACATTAAGAGTGTTACTAAAACAACTCTCTCCTTTGAGTCACACATTAAGAGTGTTACTAAAACAACTCTCTCCTTTGAGTCACACATTAAGAGTGTTACTAAAACAACTCTCTCCTTTGAGTCACACATTAAGAGTGTTACTAAAACAACTCTCTCGTTTGAGTCACACATTAAGAGTGTTACTAAAACAACTCTCTCGTTTGAGTCACACATTAAGAGTGTTACTAAAACAACTCTCTCGTTTGAGTCACACATTAAGAGTGTTACTAAAACAACTCTCTCGTTTGAGTCACACATTAAGAGTGTTACTAAAACAACTCTCTCGTTTGAGTCACACATTAAGAGTGTTACTAAAACAACTCTCTCCTTTGAGTCACACATTAAGAGTGTTACTAAAACAACTCTCTCGTTTGAGTCACACATTAAGAGTGTTACTAAAACAACTCTCTCGTTTGAGTCACACATTAAGAGTGTTACTAAAACAACTCTCTCGTTTGAGTCACACATTAAGAGTGTTACTAAAACAACTCTCTCGTTTGAGTCACACATTAAGAGTGTTACTAAAACAACTCTCTCGTTTGAGTCACACATTAAGAGTGTTACTAAAACAACTCTCTCGTTTGAGTCACACATTAAGAGTGTTACTAAAACAACTCTCTCGTTTGAGTCACACATTAAGAGTGTTACTAAAACGGCCTTCTTTCATCTCCGTAATATCGCTAAAATGTGTTCCATTTTGTCCACTAGCGAAGCTGAGATTATTATTCATGCGTTCGTTACGTCTCGTCTCGATTACTGTAACGTATTATTTTGGGGTCTCCCTATGTCTAGCATTAAAAGATTACAGTTGGTACTAAATGCGGCTGCTAGACTCTTGACAAGAACAAGAAAGTTTGATCATATTACGCCTATACTGTATATACCTTCATATACATTTATTAGGGATGTCCCGATTCAGGTTTTTGCACTTCCGATCCGATACCGATATTGTTTTTGCACTTCCGATCCGATACTGATACTGACCGATACCGATACTGACCGATACTGGCCTAGCCGAGCATGTATTAAAGTTTAAAGTTATTTAGCCTACATAGTTGTCAGAATCATGTTGAAAAGGGTTTTAGTACTCTTGATAACAACTAGCCAGCTGAATTAGGGGAGTTTGAATAATACACAATGGTTGGTAACAAGAAACTGACCTGTTTATTCAAGGATAAACACAAAATAGACAAAATGATACATGACAAACAGAAATGGCATCATTGAACTAGGGCTGGGCGATATGGCCTTTTTTTAATATTGCCATATTTTAAGGCCATATTGCGATACACAATATATATCTCGATATTTTGCCTTAGCCTTGAATGAACACTTGATGCATATAATCACAGCAGTATGATGATTCTATGTGTTTTGATTGATTGATTGAGACTTTTATTAGTAGGTTGCACAGTGAAGTACATATTCCGTACAATTGACCACTAAATGGTAACACCCCAATAAGTTTTTACACTTGTTTAAGTCGGTGTCCACTTAAATTGATTCATGATACAGATATATACTATCAGATATATACTATCATCATAATACAGTCATCACACAAGATAATCACATTGAATTATTTACATTATTTATAATCCAGGGTGTGGATGTAAGTGTCAAAAAGACAGCCAAAAGAGTTTGATATGAGAATAAATCTAAAGTTAAAATATAGGGTAGAAATGCATCCATTTGCAGGAAATGTAGTCTTGATTTTCAAAATGTTCTTTCAAGGCTTGCATGTCTACATTAAAACATTCTTCTTCATACTGCATTAATATATGCTACTTTTAAACTTTCATGCAGAGAAGGAAATCACAACTAAAAAAATCACTAATTTTTTCATACGGTGTTGATCTGGAAATGTTTGCCTCGGCATTTTGATGGTGTGGACGTGTGGCACCGAATGGAGATAAGCGTCTCGACAAACGTCACAATATTTGAACAATGATGACGAAAACTGATTTCTCTGTCGTGTCCGTGTGTCGAAAATTGTTATGCGCTTATTTTTTTATTTGATTTTGTACGTGGCATATAATTGCTATGCGCAGAGGACGTTTAAACAGTGCACAATTGCACAAGCGCGCACCTTAGAGAGAGCGTTGCTCGCACGGCTGCGCTAGCATCACAGCTAACGTTTGCCATGCTGCTACCTCTCTGCTGGGAGAGGACGTATACGTATGTGACGTATGACGTGACAGTATGTGACGTATGACGTGACAGTATGTGACGTATGACGTGACAGTATGTGACGTATGACGTGACAGTATGTGACGTATGACGTGACAGTATGTGACGTATGACGTGACAGTATGTGACGTATGACGTGACAGTATGTGACGTATGACGTGACAGTATGTGACGTATGACGTGACAGTATGTGACGTATGACGTGACAGTATGTGACGTATGACGTGACAGTATGTGACGTATGACGTGACAGTATGTGACGTATGACGTGACAGTATGTGACGTGTGTAAGAAGGTGTGCTTGCTGTCTGTGAGAGGGAGACACAGGAAAGAGTGAGAAGAGTCTGTCGTGTGATGCCAGCAGCTAAAAGCATCTGCGTGAGAATCCACAGACCTGTGGATGTGTTGAAGGTGGGCTGGAAAATGCGGTACGGAAATTAGGGAGCAGCAGAAAAGTGGAATGTATTATTTAAATCGGTGCGTTGGAAAACACGGACCGCAGTTTTTTTTTAAACTGGATCTGGATCTGCATTTTCCCATGCCTTGCCGATACACATTTTTTTGCAAATATCGGCAGCCGATCCGAATATCGGATCGGGACATCCCTAACATATATCCATATATATATACCTACACTGGCTCACCTGCACTGGCTTCCTGTGCACTTAAGATGTGACTTTATAAATAAAGTTGATTTGATTTGATTTAAGGTTCTACTATTTAGGTATAAAATACTACACGGTCTAGCTCCAGCCTATCTTGCTGATTGTATTGTACCATATGTCCCGGCAAGAAACCTGCGTTCAAAGAACTCCAGCTTATTAGTGATTCCCAGAGCCCAAAAAAAGTCTGCGGGCTATAGAGCGTTTTCTATTGGGGCTCCAGTACTATGGAATGCCCTCCCGGTAACAGTTAGAGATGCTACCTCAGTAGAAGCATTTAAGTCCCATCTTAAAACTCATTTGTATACTTTAGCCTTTAAATAGCCCCCCTTTTGGACCAGTTGATCTGCCGTTTCTTTTCTTTTCTCCTCTGCCTCCTCGCCGGGTTACTCCGGTTCCGGTGACCATGGATGAAGTGCTGGCTGTCCAGAGTCGGGACCCGGGGTGGACCGCTCGCCTGTGCATCGGTTGGGGACATCTCTGCGCTGCTGACTCGTCTCCGCTCGGGATGGTCTCCTGCTGGCCCCACTATGGACTGGACACTCACTACTATGTTAGATCCACTAAGGACTGTTCTTTCACAATATTATGTCACTCGACATCCATTGCTTTCGGTCTCCCCTAGAGAGGGGGTGTTACCCACATATGCGGTCCTCTCCAAGGTTTCTCATAGTCATTCACATCGACGTCCCTTATGTGGGCTCTGTACCGAGGATGTCGTTGTGGCTTGTGCAGCCCTTTGAGACTTTTGTGATTTAGGGCTATATAAATAAACATTGATTGATTGATAATCATCCAAATATGATTAACAGTTTGACACAAACATGAATGTTTAAAACGCGAGATTTTAGCTGTTGTGCTAAGTCGCTACGAGGAAAGATGTAAATAAAGCTGTAGTCACTCACCAATCTCCAAACCAAAACATTGAATCACTCGGGAGTAGCGAAGCAGCCGCCATCTTCATTCGAAATGTTTGGTAGTTAGTTGGTCCACGCATGCGCGAAGAGGACGTCACTTCCGTCAAAATGTTCCGTGTAATTTATTAACTTTCCCGCCAAGACAGTTAATTTTTATAATCTTTATTCGAGTAACAATTTCTGATAGAATATTGCATACAAAACAACTGTTACTTAGGAATACAGTATTTATTTTGAAACTGCACAGAAACCGGAAGCAGCTTTAAATGGCAAATAAATACATCTTTTTTTTTTTTAAATACTTTATATACATCAAATATATCAATCCACAATACTGATCAATCTACGTTTTAGTGATACAACAAAAAAAAACTTCTTTTTTTTTTTAAAAGCTCAAAAAGCCGTTGTAAACACGCAAGGGCAGAGGTCCGCGCATGCGCGAAGACAACTTCACTTCCGGGACTTTTTTTTCAGATGGCGTTTCTGCGACTGCACGTTTTGTGATATTTGAATATTTTATGAATCTGTTGTATAAAAGCTATCTTATCAAATGTTAACAATAATATAAACATGAACAAGGGAGTATATTTACCAAAAAATCAGGGCGTATTACCGCCACATTTCAACCACTTTCACTAATCTGTCATTGCAATGAATGACGCACGAGGGCGCCACTGACTCCCAATGCATAGATATTATTTGTTTATGTTGGTTTTTTTCTAACAAAGCAGCTACTGTAACTTACATTTATGTATGCAGCCTAAGTACACTTATAAATGTTAAATGTTGCGAATTGATGTATATAAAGTAGCCAAAAAATATTTATTTACTTGCCATTTAAAGGGCTACTTTACTTTGTTTGGAATTTGGGAATTTGATTGTTCACAATCATTATGAGAAACAAAAACAAAAGTCTATTCCCCCCCCTTTTTTTAGATCCTAAAGATGATTAAAAACGCTTGCAAAATGCTTTTAATGGGAGTGTCCATTGTAGCTTTCAAAGCCCTCAACTTCAAAACCATCCATTTTATATACACACTTCAAGTATATATACAGAGGTGGGTAGAGTAGCCAGAAATTGTACTCAAGTAAGAGTACTGTTACTTTAGAGATTTATTACTCAAGTAAAAGTAAGGAGTAGTCACCCAAATATTTACTTGAGTTAAAGTAAAAAGTATGTTGTGAAAAAACTACTCAAGTACTGAGTAACTGATGAGTAACATATACACACACATATATATATATATATACACACATACATATATATATATATATATATATATATATATATATATATATATATATACATATATATATACACACACACAGGTAAAAGCCAGTAAATTAGAATATTTTGAAAAACTTGATTTATTTCAGTAATTGCATTCAAAAGGTGTAACTTGTACATTATATTTATTCATTGCACACAGACTGATGCATTCAAATGTTTATTTCATTTAATTTTGATGATTTGAAGTGGCAACAAATGAAAATCCAAAATTCCGTGTGTCACAAAATTAGAATATTACTTAAGGCTAATACAAAAAAGGGATTTTTAGAAATGTTGGCCAACTGAAAAGTATGAAAATGAAAAATATGAGCATGTACAATACTCAATACTTGGTTGGAGCTCCTTTTGCCTCAATTACTGCGTTCATGCGGCGTGGCATGGAGTCGATGAGTTTCTGGCACTGCTCAGGTGTTATGAGAGCCCAGGTTGCTCTGATAGTGGCCTTCAACTCTTCTGCGTTTTTGGGTCTGGCATTCTGCATCTTCCTTTTCACAATACCCCACAGATTTTCTATGGGGCTAAGGTCAGGGGAGTTGGCGGGCCAATTTAGAACAGAAATACCATGGTCCGTAAACCAGGCACGGGTAGATTTTGCGCTGTGTGCAGGCGCCAAGTCCTGTTGGAACTTGAAATCTCCATCTCCATAGAGCAGGTCAGCAGCAGGAAGCATGAAGTGCTCTAAAACTTGCTGGTAGACGGCTGCGTTGACCCTGGATCTCAGGAAACAGAGTGGACCGACACCAGCAGATGACATGGCACCCCAAACCATCACCCAACCATGCAAATTTTGCATTTCCTTTGGAAATCGAGGTCCCAGAGTCTGGAGGAAGACAGGAGAGGCACAGGATCCACGTTGCCTGAAGTCTAGTGTAAAGTTTCCACCATCAGTGATGGTTTGGGGTGCCATGTCATCTGCTGGTGTCGGTCCACTCTGTTTTTCTCATAACACCTGAGCAGTGCCAGAAACTCATCGACTCCATGCCACGCCGCATTAACGCAGTAATTGAGGCAAAAGGAGCTCCAACCAAGTATTGAGTATTGTACATGCTCATATTTTTCATTTTCATACTTTTCTGTTGGCCAACATTTCTAAAAATCCCTTTTTTGTATTAGCCTTAAGTAATATTCTAATTTTGTGACACACGGAATTTTGGATTTTCATTTGTTGCCACTTCAAATCATCAAAATTAAATGAAATAAACATTTGAATGCATCAGTCTGTGTGCAATGAATAAATATAATGTACAAGTTACACCTTTTGAATGCAATTACTGAAATAAATCAAGTTTTTCAAAATATTCTAATTTACTGGCTTTTATCTGTATATTTATACATTCAATATTTCTTGTTCTGTTATTGTTTCAGCAGGCATGTTGTTGCAATAGCAGCTTGGGGCCACAGAGGGTCGCTGTGTTGGCTTTTGTTTTACTTTTGTTTTGGTAAAACTTCTATTTTGAAGTCCAGCACAGTGAATTACGGGGACCCTACCCCCTTGTTTATAGCTATTAACACCTAGCCATTTACATGACCTTTATTCCACGACAAGGTGAAGGGAAATTCTCCTACCTGTCGTGCTAGTCTGCTACTGCTATTTCTCTTTTGACCAGTCAGGCCTGATGAAGGTTTATACACACACACATATATATACATATATATATATATAAATGTGTGTGTGTGTATATATATATATATATATATATATATATATATATAGACTATATATATACACACTATTATATATACATATATATATACAGTATACCGGTATACACATACTGTATATATACACATATATACAGTATATATGTGTGTGTATATATATATATATATACATACATACACATATATATTTTAGGCCACAGTAACATTCCACAGTTTAAAGAATTAAGCCTGTGTTGGCATATAGGAAAATAAAACCGGACTTGAAGTGATTCTTTGACGTACCACAATCAATCAAAATTTATTTACATAGCCACTAATCACAAATGTCTCAAAGGGCTGCACAAGCCACGACGACATCCTGGGCTCAGATACCACATCAGGGCAAGAAAAAAAGTCATTTGGGTCTGGAGGTTGTCAAACAGGAAGTGATGCATGGATCAAAAGCCGGGGTCCCAGGTGGTTACCTGCGGCACGTCCAGCTCCTCCAAACATTGGATGACATCGCCGACGTTGAACACCACGTCAGAGTCCAGCGACAGGCCGCACTCCATTCCCGCCTTCGCCACGCCCACCTCGTCTTTGTGGTGCTTCAACGCCACCAGAGAACCTGCGCAGCAACACTTGTCAACTGACTGTGCTTTTATTTTGAAGGACACTCTCCAGAGAACCTGCGCAGCAACACTTGTCAACTGACTGTGCTTTTATTTTGAAGGACACTCTCCAGAGAACCAGCACAGCAACACTTGTCACCTGACTGTGCTTTTATTTTGAAGGACACTCTCCAGAGAACAAGCACAGCAACACTTGTCAACTGACTGTGCTTTTATTTTGAAGGACGCTCTACTCACCTTCCCACAGCGTCTCTCCGCCTCGAAGCAGACGGAAGCGGAACTTGCGATCAAGCTGACCTTTGTGAACGCGACAGCCGGCCACCGGCAACTTCTTCTTGCCCTGCGTCACATGGAACACGGCCAGCACCGCCGCCTCACCTGGTGGGCGGAGCAAGGGTTGGACGCCGAGGAAGCGCTGAGCAATGATGCGATGACTCACCCACAGTGTTGTGTTGTAGGAGTGACGGCAACTTGCTGTTAAGCTCCGCCTTCAGCTGCTCCACCAGCTGGTAGATGACAGTGTTGAGCCTCAGCGGGACACTCTGCCTCTCCGCCATCTGCCGGACATACTTGCCGGCCGCCACGTTGAAGCCGTACACGCTGCCTGCGGAGGAGCGCCGTCACCCAGAGTCAAGTGGCGGACCGCAGGCTCCTACCTCCAAAAGTCACCGCCATGTTGAGGTCATTTTCGGAGACGTCGCCGATGCCAGAGTGAACCACCGCCAGTCCACACTGGTCCTGAGCGTCGTAGGTGTCCACAACACTCAAGATGGCCTCCAAAGAGCCGTCCACATCAGCTGTGGGCGTGCAACAGGAAGAGGAGGTGAAGAAGAAAGATGGCGTGAAGGCGGCGGCTGGTACCTTTGATGATGAGCGGCAGGCTGAGGTCGGCGTGGGACGTCTTCTCGCTGGGCCTCAGCTTGCCCTTGGTGTTTAGGTAATGGAGGGAAGTCCTCTGGCGCCAGTGGAGGTGGGCCACACTCTCCCTCTGCTTCCTGTACTCATCCAGGTGTTCTTTCTGTTTCACCTGGATGGAACTTTGCTCCACCCTCATCCTCTGAAGCTCCGCCTCTTGGTTCCTCCAGTCCACCACCTCCCTGGCTCGCTGCTGTAGACAGAAGCACCACGTCATGGCCTGGGTCTCACAACCGAGGGGCGTGGCTTCCTGACCTCAGACTCCACCTCCAAGATGGAATCGCCGGCAGACGGAAGATCCTTCCAGCCAATCACCTCTATCGCCATGCTTGGCCCCGCCTCTTTGACCGCTCGGCCCTTCTCGTCAAACAAGTAGCGCACCTTTGCCCAAGTCTTCCCTGCCACCAGGATACAGCCTCGCTTCAGTGCCCCCCGCTGGACGATGGCAGTCGTGGCGGGACTGCAGCAACAAGATGAAGCAGGAAGTGGTATTCAGCAACTTCCTGTTTGTTTAAATGGATCCCCAGGTGTCTATATACACACACTAATTGTGTGTGTGTATATATATATATATACATATATATATATACATATGTATAGCAATAAACACATATATGTACATATCCATGTGTATATATACATACACACACATATATATATACATATATATATACACACATATGTATGTATATATATATATATATATATATATATGTATATATGTATGTATATATATATATATATATATATATATACACATATATATATATATATATATATATATATGTATATATGTGTATATATATATATATATATATATATATATATATATATCTTAATAAGGTTATCCAAAAAATAGTGCTCGATACCATAGTAGAGCGCAATATATGTATGTGTGGGGAAAAAAAATCACAAGACTATTTCATCTCTACAGGCCTGTTTCATGAGGGGGGGTACCCTCAATCATCAGGAGATTTTAATGGGAGCATTCGCATACCATGGTTTATATAGGGCACAGAGTGGGTGGGTACAGGCTGGCGTAGGGGCGTGGTGATTGGCTCATGTGTTACCTAGGAGGTGTTTCCATATATTGCGCTCTACTACGGTATCGAGCACTATTTTTTGGATAACCTTATTAAGACATATACTCCGCTCCAAATTGACATTTGTTGAGCACTGTACGACGATCAGAAATGGAAAAATTCAACATCGACTACTCCACGAAGAACATTCCCATACCCGCGCAGAATGACTACAAGCTAAGGCTCATAGAAAAGACGGAACACTTCCTAAGAAGGATGCGGTGGAAAGCACATTTTTTCCTCCACCCTGAAACAAAAGGAACGCAAAAGGAAACTTACGGATTCAAATCTACCAAGAACCCACCCACAGTTGAGGAACTAAAGGATTTTGAGAACGACATGCTCAAAATGATACAATCAGTCAAATTCAAGCCAGTCCGCAACCCACTCCTCACCAAGCTGAAAAATGACAAGGAGCGCATCAAGAAAGTAAACAACCTCATCATAGCTGCCGATAAAACCACAAACTTCTACAGAATGGACATACCAGAACACCACACCTTACTGGACAGAAGCATCACCAAATCATACAAAAAAGCGCAACCCAACACCTTACAGAACATCCACCTGGAAAATAAAAGGATCGCGGCTGAACTGGACATTGAGGACAGGGTGGACGCCACAGCCAACAAGGAAGCCTTCATCACATTGAAGGACCACAAACCCAACTTCGCAAATAACCCAACATGCCGACTAATAAACCCAACTAAATCTGAAATAGGAAAAATCAGCAAAATAATCCTGGACAGAGTCAACACAAAAATCAAGGACAAAACACCACTCAACCAATGGAGAAATACAGCAGCAGTAATCAAATGGTTCAACAACATCCAAGACAAACAACAGCACAACTTTATCTCCTTTGATATCGAGGAATTTTACCCTTCCATCACGCAAGACCTACTGACTCAAGCACTAGACTTCGCCTCAGACTACGACTCAATCACAGGCAACGAAAGAAACGTCATCATCCACGCAAAAAACTCCATTCTCATCCACAACAGTACACCATGGCAAAAAAAGAACAATGCAACATTTGACGTCACTATGGGAAGTTTTGACGGAGCAGAAACGTGTGAACTCGTTGGGAGTTTCCTCCTCTCCCAGCTCGCTAGCCTCAATCTGAACCTTGGTATTTACCGTGATGACGGACTGGCAGTGTGTCGCGCCTCGCCAAGGAGCAGCGAGAATACCAAGAAGCGCATATGCCAAATTTTCAAAGAGAACGGCCTACGGATCACGATTGAAGCCAACAAGCAAACCGTCAACTTCCTTGACGTCACTTTCAACCTGAGAAATAACAGCTACCAACCATTCACGAAACCCAACACAACACTCCAATACGTGCACCATGACAGCAACCACCCACCCACCACCACGAAAAGAATACCTACCGGAATCAATAAAAGGCTATCGATGCTGTCATCTAGCAAAGCTGAATTTGACCAAGCAACCCCCCCGTACCAAAAAGCCCTTGATGAAAGCGGATACAATTTCACCCTCACCTATGAACCCACGCCAGGAAACCAGCCAAAAAAGAACAGAAAACGAAACGACATCATCTGGTACAACCCCCCATACAGCAAAAACGTCTCAACTAACATTGACACAAATTCCTCAATCTGATTGACAAACACTTTCCCAAAGACAACACCCTAAGAAAAGTATTCAACAAGAACAACATTAAATTGAGCTACAGCTGCATGAACAATATACGACAAATCATCTCAAACCACAACAAAACAATTGCAAATGAGCCGTCGGCCCCCAGACAGAGCGACTCCAAAACCAATAAAGGCTGTAACTGTCGAAAGAAACCTGATTGCCCTCTCAACGGGGGGTGCTTACAAACATCAGTTGTCTACCAATCTAAGGTAATACGCAAGGACATTAACACATCCGACACATATGTAGGATTAACCGAGGGAGAATTCAAAACCAGATGGAACAATCACAAGGCTTCTTTCAGGAACAAAAACCTGCGAAATACCACAGAACTCAGCAAACACATTTGGGACCTCAAAGACAATAATGTTGAATATTCAATAACATGGCAAATTCTTGCATCCAGCACACCTTACAATAGTGGTAATAAAAGATGCAACATATGCTTGAAAGAAAAACTGTTTATTATTTACCGTCCAGACCTGTCATCCCTCAACAAGCGCAGCGAAATAGTAACAGCATGCCGCCATAGACGGAAACACCTCCTAGGTAACACATGAGCCAATCACCACGCCCCTACGCCAGCCTGTACCCACCCACTCTGTGCCCTATACAAACCATGGTATGCGAATGCTCCCATTAAAATCTCCTGATGATTGAGGGTACCCCCCCTCATGAAACAGGCCTGTAGAGATGAAATAGTCTTGTGATTTTTTTCCCCACACACATATATATATATATATATATATATATATATATATATATATATACATATGTGTATTAGAGATGCGCGGATAGGCAATTATTTCATCCGCAACCGCATCAGAAAGTCGTCAAACATCCGCAATCCACCCGATCTAACATTTGATCAGAACTGCATCCGCCCGCCATCTGCCTGCACCCGCCCGTTGTTATATATCTAATATAGACGATGCAAGGCATTAGTGAGGTTATAAAGCTTTTGCCTGCTAAAGAAAGGAGACTGATCCAATGCAGCACAGACATTCGCGTGCCACGCTGTCACGACCCAGACGCACACCAGTGCGCAATCATATGGGAGCCGCGCTGAGCGCACCTCCAAGCGCGTCTCGCTGCCGGCGACGGCCGGGTATATGGGCCCGATGCTCCAGCGCCATCCATTTTCAGGGCTAGTTGATTCGGCAGGTGGGTTGTTACACACTCCTTAGCGGGTTCCAACTTCCATGGCCACCGTCCTAGCTGCTGTCTATATCAACCAGGGTGAGCCCCACCCCTTTCATGAGCGCACTGCGCGCGGAGTGACCCCTGTTACGCGCCCCCGGCAACAGGGGTGGCGGGCAGGTAAGCTGCTTACCTGCTGCGCGTGACGCCGGCCGCGGCGAAGGCGGACGAGGCGGGGTGTCGGTGCGGTGGGCGCGGTGGTGACCGTGGACGTGCGTCAGGCCCTTCTCGCGGATCGCCTCAGCTACGGCTCCCGGTGGGGCCCTCTCGGGGGAAGGGGCCTCGGTCCCGGGGCCCTCTCGGGGGAAGGGGCCTCGGTCCCGGACCCCGGCGAGGCGTCCCTTCTCCGCTCCGTAAAAGTGTCCATCTCTTTTTTTTTTTTTCTTCTGTTGTGGCATATGCTGCAGGTGCCTGCTCGTTTTTCGTATGTGGGTAACAACATTTAACTATGTATATATATTTACCAATTGGTTTAACTGCCACCCGCCTGAATCTATTTAAAATCTAATTTTTTTTTATTTCAACCACCCGACCCGACCTGCGGATAAAATCTAATTTTTTTAAATTTCATCCGCCCGATCCGCGGATAATCCGCGGACTCCGCGGTTGTGCCCGCAAACCGCGCATCTCTAGTATGTATGTATAAATATATACACACACATATACACATAAATATATATATATATATATATATATATACATATACATACACACACACACACACACACACACACACACACACACACACATATACATATATATATATACATACATACACACACACATATATACATATATATATATATATATATACATACATACATAGATACATACATACATACATATATATACACATACATATATATATATACATACATACATACATACATACATACATACATACATACATACATACGCGAAGCCGAAATGTTCCCAAACGAGAGATCTTAACGAGGCAAGAGGGTCTTCCAGCTCTGACTTTTGCATGTTGGCCTAGCCCGGTCGCTGCTAGCATGCCGTGTGTTGTGCCTCAGTGTGCATTGTTTACACAACGTGCGGTACGCTACTTAATATGTCCGTGTGGAAACTCGTTCAGTACACCTCCGAATCGAATCCCCCGTACCGAAACGGTTCAATAAAAAATATACGTACCGTTACACCCTTAGTATATATATATGTCTATGTGTGTGTGTATATATATATATATATATATATATATATACACATATACATATATATATATATATATATATATATATATATATATATATATATATATATATATATATATACACATATACATATATATATATATATATATATATATATATATATATATATATGTCTATATATGTATATGTGTATATATATATATATATATATATATATATATATACATATGTGTATATATACACATATACATATATATATATATATATATATATATATATATATATATATATATATATATATATACACATATACATATATATATATATATATATATATATATATATGTCTATATATGTATATGTGTATATATATATATATATATATATATATATATATACACACACACATAGACATATATATACTAAGGGTGTAACGGTACGTATATTTTTTATTGAACCGTTTCGGTACGGGGGATTCGATTCGGAGGTGTACTGAACGAGTTTCCACACGGACATATTAAGTAGCGTACCGCACGTTGTGTAAACAATGCACACTGAGGCACAACACACGGCATGCTAGCAGCGACCGGGCTAGGCCAACATGCAAAAGTCAGAGCTGGAAGACCCTCTTGCCTCGTTAAGATCTCTCGTTTGGGAACATTTCGGCTTCGCGGTGCGATACAACAATGGAGGACGGAGGTTTGCCGACATTGTTCAGCAGCAGTAGGGTATGCTTCTGGCAACACGTCAAACATGCTAACCCATTTTAAGCGTCACCACCCCCAAGTGAACACCGCTTCAACGGAGAAAAAGACGAGCTTCGTGCAAACACCGCATTCAAGCAGCCTCTCCTCGGCGAGTCAGGCCGGGCTAAAGCAATAACAAATGTTTTTATAGTAGCAGATTTAAGACCATATTGCATTAAAAACTAGATTTTGACCGACTTCTATGGTGGAAGAACAATGAGCCCATATATCCTCTACTGCCAAGTTAGCCAGGCACTATGTACTGTACTGTGCAATCTACTAATAAAAGTCTCAATCAATCAATCAAAAAAAGCACTTTATATGTAGAAAGGTCTTGTTAAGAAACCGTTCTGAGCCTTATCTTATTTAGTTTTTATTTGATATATGTTGACCACATGAACCCTGGCAATGGACCCTGTGTGTATATGTATGTTATTATTATGCTTAGCATTCATGACTGCCTGTGTGTGTATATGTATGTTATTATTATGCTTAGCATTCATGACTGCCTGTGTGTGTATATGTATGTTATTATTATGCTTAGCATTCATGACTGCCTGTGTGTGTATATGTATGTTATTGTTATGCTTAGCATTCATGACTGCCTGTGTGTGTATATGTATGTTATTGTTATGCTTAGCATTCATGACTGCCTGTGTGTGTATATGTATGTTATTATTATGCTTAGCATTCATGACTGCCTGTGTGTGTATATGTATGTTATTATTATGCTTAGCATTCATGACTGCCTGTGTGTATATGTATGTTATTATTATGCTTAGCATTCATGACTGCCTGTGTGTGTATATGTATGTTATTATTATGCTTAGCATTCATGACTGCCTGTGTGTGTATATGTATGTTATTATTATGCTTAGCATTCATGACTGCCTGTGTGTGTATATGTATGTTATTGTTATGCTTAGCATTCATGACTGCCTGTGTGTGTATATGTATGTTATTGTTATGCTTAGCATTCATGACTGCCTGTGTGTGTATATGTATGTTATTATTATGCTTAGCATTCATGACTGCCTGTGTGTGTATATGTATGTTATTATTATGCTTAGCATTCATGACTGCCTGTGTGTATATGTATGTTATTATTATGCTTAGCATTCATGACTGCCTGTGTGTGTATATGTATGTTATTATTTCTTAGCATTCATGACTGCCTGTGTGTGTATATGTATGTTATTATTATGCTTAGCATTCATGACTGCCTGTGTGTGTATATGTATGTTATTTCTTAGCATTCATGACTGCCTGTGTGTGTATATGTATGTTATTATTATGCTTAGCATTCATGACTGCCTGTGTGTATATGTATGTTATTATTATGCTTAGCATTCATGACTGCCTGTGTGTGTATATGTATGTTATTATTATGCTTAGCATTCATGACTGCCTGTGTGTGTATATGTATGTTATTGTTATGCTTAGCATTCATGACTGCCTGTGTGTGTATATGTATGTTATTTCTTAGCATTCATGACTGCCTGTGTGTGTATATGTATGTTATTATTATGCTTAGCATTCATGACTGCCTGTGTGTATATGTATGTTATTATTATGCTTAGCATTCATGACTGCCTGTGTGTGTATATGTATGTTATTTCTTAGCATTCATGACTGCCTGTGTGTGTATATGTATGTTATTATTATGCTTAGCATTCATGACTGCCTGTGTGTGTATATGTATGTTATTTCTTAGCATTCATGACTGCCTGTGTGTGTATATGTATGTTATTTCTTAGCATTCATGACTGCCTGTGTGTGTATATGTATGTTATTTCTTAGCATTCATGACTGCCTGTGTGTGTATATGTATGTTATTGTTATGCTTAGCATTCATGACTGCCTGTGTGTGTATGTATATGTATGTTATTATTTCTTAGCATTCATGACTGCCTGTGTGTGTATATGTATGTTATTATTATGCTTAGCATTCATGACTGCCTGTGTGTGTATATGTATGTTATTTCTTAGCATTCATGACTGCCTGTGTGTGTATATGTATGTTATTGTTATGCTTAGCATTCATGACTGCCTGTGTGTGTATATGTATGTTATTATTTCTTAGCATTCATGACTGCCTGTGTGTGTATATGTATGTTATTATTATGCTTAGCATTCATGACTGCCTGTGTGTGTATATGTATGTTATTTCTTAGCATTCATGACTGCCTGTGTGTGTATACCGTATGTATGTTATTATTATGCTTAGCATTCATGACTGCCTGTGTGTGTATATGTATGTTATTATTATGCTTAGCATTCATGACTGCCTGTGTGTGTATATGTATGTTATTTCTTAGCATTCATGACTGCCTGTGTGTGTACCGTATATGTATGTTATTGTTTCTTAGCATTCATGACTGCCTGTGTGTGTATATGTATGTTATTGTTATGCTTAGCATTCATGATTGCCTGTGTGTGTGTATATGTATGTTATTGTTATGCTTAGCATTCATGACTGCCTGTGTGTGTATATGTATGTTATTATTTCTTAGCATTCATGACTGCCTGTGTGTGTATATGTATGTTATTTTTATGCTTAGCATTCATGACTGCCAGTGTGTGTATATGTTTGTTATTATTATGCTTAGCATTCATGACTGCCTGTGTGTGTATATGTATGTTATTGTTATGCTTAGCATTCATGACTGCCTGTGTGTGTATATGTATGTTATTTCTTAGCATTCATGACTGCCTGTGTGTGTATATGTATGTTATTATTATGCTTAGCATTCATGACTGCCTGTGTGTGTATATGTATGTTATTTCTTAGCATTCATGACTGCCTGTGTGTGTATATGTATGTTATTTCTTAGCATTCATGACTGCCTGTGTGTGTATATGTATGTTATTGTTATGCTTAGCATTCATGACTGCCTGTGTGTGTATATGTATGTTATTTCTTAGCATTCATGACTGCCTGTGTGTGTATATGTATGTTATTATTATGCTTAGCATTCATGACTGCCTGTGTGTGTATATGTATGTTATTTCTTAGCATTCATGACTGCCTGTGTGTGTATATGTATGTTATTGTTTCTTAGCATTCATGACTGCCTGTGTGTGTATATGTATGTTATTATTATGCTTAGCATTCATGACTGCCTGTGTGTGTATATGTATGTTATTTCTTAGCATTCATGACTGCCTGTGTGTGTATATGTATGTTATTGTTTCTTAGCATTCATGACTGCCTGTGTGTGTATATGTATGTTATTGTTATGCTTAGCATTCATGATTGCCTGTGTGTGTGTATATGTATGTTATTGTTATGCTTAGCATTCATGACTGCCTGTGTGTGTATATGTATGTTATTATTTCTTAGCATTCATGACTGCCTGTGTGTGTATATGTATGTTATTTTTATGCTTAGCATTCATGACTGCCAGTGTGTGTATATGTATGTTATTATTATGCTTAGCATTCATGACTGCCTGTGTGTGTATATGTATGTTATTATTTCTTAGCATTCATGACTGCCTGTGTGTGTATATGTATGTTATTATTATGCTTAGCATTCATGACTGCCTGTGTGTGTATATGTATGTTATTATTATGCTTAGCATTCATGACTGCCTGTGTGTATATGTATGTTATTGTTATGCTTAGCATTCATGACTGCCTGTGTGTGTATATGTATGTTATTGTTATGCTTAGCATTCATGACTGCCTGTGTGTGTATATGTATGTTATTATTATGCTTAGCATTCATGACTGCCTGTGTGTGTATATGTATGTTATTTTTATGCTTAGCATTCATGACTGCCTGTGTGTGTATATGTATGTTATTATTTCTTAGCATTCATGACTGCCTGTGTGTGTATATGTATGTTATTATTATGCTTAGCATTCATGACTGCCTGCTGTTGCACTGATCAGCCTAGTGGTGGCTTACATCCATCACACACACAGCTACTTCTATTTTTGGGCAGAATTATTATAGTGTTCCCAATGTTAAAAGGATAAAGCCATTGCTTACAAATTTGGTAAATAAATAACCAAAAAATGTATATTTTGTTACTGTACCGAAAATTAACCGAACCGTGACCTCTAAACCGAGGTACGTACCGAACCAAAATTTTTGTGTACCATTACACCCTTAATATATACACTTATATACACAAATATACATATATATAAATAAATAACGGTGCCATGAAGGCAATGCAACATCACCACAAACTCTTGTTTAAGAGAGACACCATCTTGTTTCTATGACCTTACACTACTAACCCTTTGCCTTTGTCTGTGCGACTCTCGATGACCACGCCCTCCACCGGGCCATCAGGCTCTGCCTTCAGCTCCAGCACCTCTGCCAGGGCCACCGTGGCCTCCACCAGAGCCAGCAGGTTGTCCCCCTGGCGACGACCAGAGTGGGAGGTGGTGACTACCGTCAGCACGAGTTACAGGTGTCCATACCTTAAGGGCGGAGACGTGGATGGCCTGAACGTCTCCTCCCAACTCCTCGCAGACCACATCGTGAGCCAGGAGTTCCCGTTTGACCCTCTGAGGGTCGGCCTGAGGCTTGTCGCACTTGTTGACTGCCACGATGATGGGAACTGCAACACACAAGGATGCTAACGCCGCCAGTCAGCAGCTGTGGTGCGTACCTTACCTGCGGCTCGCTTGGCGTGCTGGATGGATTCCACCGTCTGTTTCATCACGCCGTCGTCGGCCGCCACCACCAGGATGACTATGTCTGTGGCGTGGGCTCCACGCGCCCTCATGGCGGAGAAGGCGGCATGGCCGGGCGTGTCCAGGAAGGTGATGGTCTCACCTGTGGGCAACTCCACTGCAAAACAAAAACACGGTGGGTTCCTTCACCAGTGTGGGCCGGTTCTGAGTCCGATACCTCGGAAGGCTCCGATGTGCTGCGTGATGCCGCCGGCCTCCTTGGCAGCAATCTGGCTTTTCCTCAGACTATCCAGCAGTGTGGTCTTGCCGTGGTCCACGTGACCCATGATTGTCACCACTGGGGGGCGCTGCACCATTCTGCTCTGGTCCGCCGGAGGTCTGCGGGGATCAGAGGTCAGCTGTTAGAACAGTTTGATGATGTCATAGCGTGATCAAACTGTGAAGTACCGTGGCACGGCGTCTCTGTCCTCTCTTTCTTGACTCTCCGTCAGTTTGGCCCATCGGAACTTCATTCCTGAGCGCGTCACCACCTCTTTGATCCACCTCTCGTCCAGAACCGAGTCTGGCTGCAGACAGTCCACATCCAGCGACGTATTCAGCAGCGCCTCCACTATGTGATCTACACACATCCAAAGTCCTGGTCTGTGACTTGTTGAAACTACTACAAGTGGAAAGCACTGATCTGGATCAGAACAGTCCAAGACTAGACCCTAGACTTAAACAGCTAAGATCTAGTCTTGGACTTCAACTGATAGTTTTAGTTGTATTGTAAAACTTACAAATGTTGCTTAAAGTGATGAAGAATACTTTCGATCAGAAACACTATGGACAGTTCTACTTCCAGTTCAAGGCACGAAACAGGAACAACATATTGAACCCGCAGCACCTGCTGTGAGCAAACTCGTCCTAAAGATGGCGATATAGCACAAACAATAACACACCTTTTTAGCGTAACATGAAAACTATTTCTTTAAAAACTAAACATTATGGCCATTAGCAAGGAAAAATCCATAAATTAGCCGCAACGTTTTATAAGGAGCAGGATTCAAAGCGTGGGAAATTTATTGTCCGGAAAGTATGCTACTAGCCTTACAAATGGAAACATTATTGTTTACATTTGTATGTGTGACACACATTATTGTAGACATGTGTATGTGTGACTCACATTATTGTTGACATGTGTATGTGTGACTCACATTGTTGTTGACATGTGTATGTGTGACTCACATTATTGTTTACATGTGTATGTGTGACTCACATTGTTGTTGACATGTGTATGTGTGACTCACATTATTGTTAACAAGTGTATGTGTGACTCACATTATTGTTGACAAGTGTATGTGTGACTCACATTATTGTTTACATGTGTATGTGTGACTCACATTATTGTTTACATGTGTATGTGTGACTCACATTATTGTTGACATGTGTATGTGTGACTCACATTATTGTTTACATGTGTATGTGTGACTCACATTATTGTTGACATGTGTATGTGTGATTCACATTGTTGTTTACATGTGTATGTGTGACTCACATTGTTGTTGACATGTGTATGTGTGACTCACATTATTGTTGACAAGTGTATGTGTGACTCACATTATTGTTGACAAGTGTATGTGTGACTCACATTATTGTTTACATGTGTATGTGTGACTCACATTATTGTTTACATGTGTATGTGTGACTCACATTATTGTTGACATGTGTATGTGTGACTCACATTATTGTTGACATGTGTATGTGTGACTCACATTATTGTTTACATGTGTATGTGTGACTCACATTGTTGTTGACATGTGTATGTGTGACTCACATTATTGTTGACATGTGTATGTGTGACTCACATTATTGTTGACAAGTGTATGTGTGACTCACATTATTGTTGACAAGTGTATGTGTGACTCACATTATTGTTGACATGTGTATGTGTGACTCACATTATTGTTGACATGTGTATGTGTGACTCACATTATTGTTGACATGTGTATGTGTGACTCACATTATTGTTTACATGTGTATGTGTGACTCACATTATTGTTGACAAGTGTATGTGTGACTCACATTATTGTTGACATGTGTATGTGTGACTCACATTATTGTTGACATGTGTATGTGTGACTCACATTAGTGTTTACATGTGTATGTGTGACTCACATTATTGTTGACATGTGTATGTGTGACTCACATTGTTGTTGACATGTGTATGTGTGACTCACATTAGTGTTTACATGTGTATGTGTGACTCACATTATTGTTGACAAGTGTATGTGTGACTCACATTGTTGTTGACATGTGTATGTGTGACTCACATTATTGTTTACATGTGTATGTGTGACTCACATTATTGTTGACAAGTGTATGTGTGACTCACATTATTGTTGACAAGTGTATGTGTGACTCACATTATTGTTGACGTGTGTGTGACTCACATTATTGTTGACATGTGTATGTGTGACTCACATTATTGTTTACACGTGTATGTGTGACTCACTATATTGTTGACATGTGCATGTGTGACTCACATTATTGTTTACATGTGTATGTGTGACTCACATTAGTGTTGACATGTGTATGTGTGCCTCACATTATTGTTGACATGTGTATGTGTGACTCACATTATTGTTTACATGTGTATGTGTGACTCACATTGTTGTTGACATGTGTACTCACATTGTTGTTTACATGTGTATGTGTGACTCACTATATTGTTGTCATGTGTATGTGTGACTCACATTATTGTTTACATTTGTATGTGTGACTCACATTATTGTTGACATGTGTATGTGTGACTCACATTATTGTTTACATTTGTATGTGTGACTCACATTATTGTTGACATGTGTATGTGTGACTCACATTATTGTTGACATGTGTATGTGTGACTCACATTATTGTTTACATTTGTATGTGTGACTCACATTATTGTTGACATGTGTATGTGTGACTCACATTATTGTTGACATGTGTATGTGTGACTCACATTATTGTTTACATTTGTATGTGTGACTCACATTATTGTTGACATGTGTATGTGTGACTCACGTTATTGTTGACATGTGTATGTGTGACTCACATTATTGTTTACATGTGTATGTGTGACTCACATTATTGTTTACATGTGTATGTGTGACTCACATTGTTGTTGACATGTGTACTCACATTGTTGTTTACATGTGTATGTGTGACTCACATTATTGTTTACATTTGTATGTGTGACTCACATTATTGTTTACATGTGTGACTCACATTGTAGACATGTGTATGTGTGACTCACATTAGTGTTGACATGTGTATGTGTGACTCACATTATTGTTTACATGTGTATGTGTGACTCACATTGTTGTTGACATGTGTATGTGTGACTCACATTATTGTTTACATGTGTATGTGTGACTCACATTATTGTTTACATGTGTATGTGTGACTCACATTGTTGTTGACATGTGTAATCACATTGTTGTTGACATGTGTATGTGTGACTCACATTATTGTTTACATGTGTATGTGTGACTCACATTATTGTTTACATGTGTATGTGTGACTCACATTGTTGTTTACATGTGTATGTGTGACTCACTATATTGTTGTCATGTGTATGTGTGACTCACATTGTTGTTTACATGTGTATGTGTGACTCACATTATTGTTTACATTTGTATGTGTGACTCACATTATTGTTTACATTTGTATGTGTGACTCACATTATTGTTTACATTTGTATGTGTGACTCACATTATTGTTTACATTTGTATGTGTGACTCACATTATTGTTGACATGTGTATGTGTGACTCACATTATTGTTTACATGTGTATGTGTGACTCACATTGTTGTTGACATGTGTATGTGTGACTCACTATATTGTTGTCATGTGTATGTGTGACTCACATTATTGTTTACATTTGCATGTGTGACTCACATTATTGTTTACATGTGTATGTGTGACTCACATTGTTGTTGACATTTGTATGTGTGACTCACATTATTGTTGACATGTGTATGTGTGACTCACATTATTGTTGACATTTGTATGTGTGACTCACATTATTGTTTACATTTGTATGTGTGACTCACATTATTGTTGACATGTGTATGTGTGACTCACATTAGTGTTGACATTTGTGTGTGACTCACATTGTTTACATTTGTATGTGTGACTCACATTAGTGTTGACATGTGTATGTGTGACTCACATTAGTGTTTACATTTGTGTGTGTGACTCACATTAGTGGTTACATTTGTGTGTGTCACTCACATTAGTGTTGACATGTGTATGTGTGACTCACATTAGTGTTTACATTTGTGTGTGTCACTCACATTAGTGGTTACATTTGTGTGTGTCACTCACATTAGTGTTTACATTTGTGTGTGTCACTCACATTATTGTTGACATTTGTGTGTGTCACTCACATTAGTGTTTACATTTGTGTGTGTCACTCACATTAGTGTTTACATTTGTGTGTGTCACTCACATTATTGTTGACATTTGTGTGTGTCACTCACATTAGTGTTTACATTTGTGTGTGTCACTCACATTATTGTTGACATTTGTGTGTGTCACTCACATTAGTGTTTACATTTGTGTGTCACTCACATTAGTGTTTACATTTGTGTGTGTCACTCACATTCGTGTTTACATTTGTGTGTGTCACTCACATTAGTGTGTACATTTGTGTGTGTCACTCACATTAGTGTTTACATTTGTGTGTGTGACTCACATTAGTGTGTACATTTGTGTGTGTCACTCAGATTAGTGTTTACATTTGTGTGTGTCACTCACATTAGTGTTTACATTTGTGTGTGTCACTCACATTAGTGCTTACATTTGTGTGTGTGACTCACATGTTTACATTATTGTTTACAGACGTGTTTCTATTGTTGTGGCCTAAAACACATGAAATTGCCGCAGCTTTTTCAGAAGGTTTCATGTTTAAAGTCTTTTTTTCCACAGAAGACTACAAGAGTCCCACAGAAGAAGACTACAAGAGTCCCACAGAAGAAGACTACAAGAGTCCCACAGAAGAAGACTACAAGAGTACCACAGAAGAAGACTACAAGAGTACCACAGAAGAAGACTACAAGAGTACCACAGAAGAAGACTACAAGAGTCCCACAGAAGAAGACTACAAGAGTCCCACAGAAAAAGACTACAAGAGTACCACAGAAGAAGACTACAAGAGTCCCACAGAAGAAGACTACAAGAGTCCCACAGAAAAAGACTACAAGAGTACCACAGAAAAAGACTACAAGAGTACCACAGAAGAAGACTACAAGAGTACCACAGAAGAAGACTACAAGAGTACCACAGAAGAAGACTACAAGAGTCCCACAGAAGAAGACTACAAGAGTACCACAGAAAAAGACTACAAGAGTACCACAGAAGAAGACTACAAGAGTCCCACAGAAGAAGACTACAAGAGTACCACAGAAAAAGACTACAAGAGTACCACAGAAGAAGACTACAAGAGTCCCACAGAAGAAGACTACAAGAGTCCCACAGAAGAAGACTACAAGAGTACCACAGAAAAAGACTACAAGAGTACCACACAAGACTACAAAAGTACCACAGAAGAAGACTACAAGAGTACCACACACGACTACAAGAGTACCACACAAGACTACAAGACTACCACACAAGACTACAAGAGTACCACACAAGACTACAAGACTACCACACAAGACTACAAGACTACCACACAAGACTACAAGAGTACCACACAAGGAGACTACAAGAGTACCACAGAAGGAGAGAAGAAGAGTACCACAGAAGAAGAGGACCACAGAAGAAGAGTACCACACAAGACTACAAGAGAACCACAGAAGAAGAGTACCACACAAGACTACAAGAGAACCACAGAAGAAGAGTAGAAGAGTACCACAGAAGAAGAGAAGAAGAGTACCAAAGAAGAAAAGTACCACAGAAGAAGACTACAAGAGTACCACACAAGATTACAAGAGTACCACAGAGAAGACTACAAGAGTACCACAGAGGAGACTACAAGAGTAACACACAAGACTACAAAAGTACCACAGAAGAAGACTACAAGAGTACCACACAAGACTACAAAAGTACCACAGAAGAAGACTACAAGAGTACCACAGAACACTACAAGAGTACCACAGAAGACTACTAAAGTACCACAGAAGAAGACTACAAGAGTACCACACAAGACTACAAAAGTACCACAGAAGAAGACTACAAGAGTACCACACACGACTACAAGAGTACCACAGAAGAAGACTACAAGAGTACCACACAAGACTACAAGAGTACCACACAAGACTACAAGAGTACCACAGAAGAAGACTACAAGAGTACCACACAAGACTACAAAAGTACCACAGAAGAAGACTACAAGAGTACCACACAAGACTACAAGAGTACCACAGAAGAAGACTACAAGAGTACCACACAAGACTACAAGAGTACCACAGAAGAAGACTACAAGAGTACCACACAAGACTACCACACAAGACTACAAGAGTACCACACAAGACTACAAGACTACCACACAAGACTACAAGAGTACCACACAAGACTACAAGACTACCACACAAGACTACAAGAGTACCACACAAGACTACAAGACTACCACACAAGACTACAAGAGTACCACACAAGACTACCACACAAGACTACAAGAGTACCACACAAGACTACAAGACTACCACACAAGACTACAAGACTACCACACAAGACTACAAGAGTACCACACAAGGAGACTACAAGAGTACCACAGAAGGAGAGAAGAAGAGTACCACAGAAGAAGAGGACCACAGAAGAAGAGTACCACACAAGACTACAAGAGAACCACAGAAGAAGAGTAGAAGAGTACCACAGAAGAAGAGAAGAAGAGTACCAAAGAAGAAAAGTACCACAGAAGAAGAGTAGAAGAGTACCACAGAAGAAGACTACAAGAGTACCACACAAGATTACAAGAGTACCACAGAAGAAGACTACAAGAGTACCACACAAGACTACAAGAGTAACACACAAGACTACAAAAGTACCACAGAAGAAGACTACAAGAGTACCACACAAGCCTACAAGAGTACCACAGAAGAAGACTACAAGAGTACCACAGAAGAAGACTACAAGAGTACCACACAAGCCTACAAGAGTACCACAGAAGAAGACTACAAGAGTACCACAGAAGAAGACTACAAGAGTACCACAGAAGAAGACTACAAGAGTACAACACAAGCCTACAAAAGTACCACAGAAGAAGACTACCGTATTTTCCGCACTATAAGGCGCACCTAAAAACCACAAATTTTCTCAAAAGCTGACAGTGCGCCTTATAATCCGGTGCGCCTTATATATGGGTTAATATTAATATTAATTTTCATAAAGTTTCGGTCTCGCAACTACGGTAAACAGCCGCCATCTTTTTTCCCCGTAGAAGAAGCGCGCGGTGCATGCTGGGATATGTGACGTTTCATTTCCATTTGTGTGTTTATGTAAAGACCCCAAAATGGCTCCTATTAAGTGTGTTGTCTGTCTAATTATAAATAATGCAGACGAGGCGTGTTAACTGAGTTCTCAACGTTTACTCACAGCGTGCTCATAACCACATTCTAACTGCCAGCATACAACAACGCTTCTCAGGGCTACCGCGCATGCTCGTCACTATCGTTGCATGCTGGGTAGTGTAGTTGTTATATTTGCTAGCTCATAACATCACATTAAGAGACACGCTTACGCGCTTAATTCAATACTCGCCGTCATTCCGGGTGGATTGACAAAAGACCTCCAGCCGCTAGATATTGCTGTCAACAGGGCATTCGAAGCTAGACTGCTAACTGCGTGGGAACAGTGGATGACAGAAGGCGAACACACCTTCACTAAGACAGGGAGACAGCGCCAGACGACGCCAACATCACCTTCACCAAGACAGGGAGACAGCGCCAGACGACGCCAACATCTGCCAGTGGATCGTAAATGCCTGGGCAGATATTTCGGTCACAACTGTGGTCCGAGCTTTCCGGAAGGCAGGATTCACAGAACTGCTGGACAACAGTGACACTGACTCCGATGACTTCGACGAGACGGAACCGGCCATTTTGGATCCCACATTTGCCCAACTTTTCAATTCGGACACCGAAGGAGAAGAATTCGAGGGATTTATGAATGAAGAATAACTTCAGAAAGTGAGCGTTATGTTTATTTTGTGTGTTGTGACATTAACGTTCGAGCAACATTATGTTGCTATTGCTCTGCACTATTTTGAATTTTACTATGTTTGTGATTGCACATTTGCGTACATTTTGGGAGTGAACAGAGTTGTTAGAACGCTGGTTTTTAATATATTATTAAAGTTTGACTGACCTATCTGACTGTTTTTTTGACATTCCTTTAGCGCAGTTAGATGCGGCTTACAACACCGGGCGGCTTATAGGTGGACAAAGTTTTGAAATATGCCGTTCATTGAAGGCGCGGCTTTTAACCCAGGGCGCCTTATGGTGCGGAAAATACGGTACAAGAGTACCACACAAGCCTACAAGAGTACCACAGAAAAAGACTACAAGAGTACCACAGAGGAGACTACAAGAGTACCACATAAGACTACAAAAGTTCCACAGAAGAAGACTATAAGAGTACCACACAAGCCTACAAAAGTACCACAGAAGAAGACTACAAGAGTACCACAGAAGCCTACAAGAATACCACAGAAAAAGACTACAAGAGTACCACAGAAAAAGACTACAAGAGTACCACAGAAGAAGACTACAAGAGTCCCACACAAGACTACAAGAGTACCACAGAGGAGACTACAAGAGTAACACACAAGACTACAAAAGTACCACAGAAGAAGATTACAAGAGTACCACACAAGCCTACAAGAGTACCAGAGAAGAAGACTACAAGAGTCCCACACAAGACTACAAGAGTACCACAAAAGAAGACTACAAAAGTACCACAGAAGAAGACTACAAGAGTACCACGTAAGACTACAAAAGTTCCACAGAAGAAGACTGCAAGAGTACCACACAAGAAGACTAGAAGAGTACCACAGAAGAAAAGTAGAAGAGCACCACGGAAGAAGACTACAAGAGTACCACACAAGAAGACTAGAAGAGTACCACAGAAGAAAAGTAGAAGAGTACCACAGAGGAAGACTACAAGAGTACCAAAGAAGAAGACTACAAGAGTACCACACAAGACTACAAAAGTATCACAGAAGAAGACTACAAGAGTACTACACAAGAAGACTAGAAGAGTACCACAGAACAAAAGTAGAAGAGTACCACAGAAGAAGACTACAAGAGTACCACAGAAGAAGACTACAAGAGTACCACAGAAGAAGACTACAAGAGTACCACAGAAGAAGACAACAAGAGTACCACAGACGAAGACAACAAGAGTACCACACAAGAAGACAACAAGAGTACCACACAAGAAGACTACAAGAGTACCACAGAAGAAGACTACAAGAGTACCACAGAAGAAGACTACAAGAGTACCACACAAGACTACAAGATTACCACAGAAAAAGACTACAAGAGTACCACAGAAGAAGACTACAAGAGTACCACAGAAGAAGACTACAAGAGTACCACAGAAGAAAAGTAGAAGAGTATCACACAAGACTACAAGAGTACCACAGAAGAGTAGAAGAGTACCACAGAAGAAGAGTACCACAGAGGAAGAGTAGAAGAGTACCACAGAAGAAGAGTATCACAGAAGAAGAGTAGCAGAGTACCACAGAAGAAGAGCAGAAGAGTACTACAGAAGGAGTACCACAGAAGAAGAGAACCACAGAAGAAGAGTACCACAGAAGAAGAGAAGAAGAGTACCACAGAAGAAGAGAACCACAGAAGAAGAGTACCACAGAGGAAGAGTAGAAGAGTACCACAGAAGAAGAGTACCACAGAAGAAGAGTAGCAGAGTACCACAGAAGAAGAGCAGAAGAGTACTACAGAAGGAGTACCACAGAAGAAGAGAACCACAGAAGAAGAGTACCACAGAAGAAGAGAAGAAGAGTACCACAGAAGAAGAGAACCACAGAAGAAGAGTACCACAGAAGAAGAGAAGAAGAGTACCACAGAAGAAGAGAACCACAGAAGAAGAGTACCACAGAAGAGAAGAAGAGTACCACAGAAGAAGAGAACCACAGAAGAAGAGTACCACAGAAGAAGAGAAGAAGAGTACCACAGAAGAAGAGAACCACAGAAGAAGGGTAGAAGAGTACCACAGAAAAAGAGAAGAGTACCACAGAAGAAGAGTACCACAGAAGAGTAGAAGAGTACCACAGAAGAAGAGTACCACAGAAGAAGAGTAGAAGAGTACCACAGAAGAAGAGTACCACAGAAGAAGAGTAGAAGAGTACTACAGAAGAAGAGCAGAAGAGTACCACAGAAGGAGTACCACAGAAGAAGAGAACCACAGAAGAGTACCACAGAAGAAGAGTAGAAGAGTACTACAGAAGAAGAGCAGAAGAGTACCACAGAAGGAGTACCACAGAAGAAGAGAACCACAGAAGAAGAGTACCACAGAAGAGAAGAAGAGTACCACAGAAGAAGAGAACCACAGAAGAAGAGAACCACAGAAGAAGGGTAGAAGAGTACCACAGAAGAAGAGTACTACAGAAGGAGTACCACAGAAGAAGGGTAGAAGAGTACCACAGAAGAAGAGTACTACAGAAGGAGTACCACAGAAGAAGAGTACCACAGAAGAAGAGTACCACAGAAGAGAAGAAGAGTACCACAGAAGAAGAGAACCACAGAAGAAGAGAACCACAGAAGAAGGGTAGAAGAGTACCACAGAAGAAGAGTACTACAGAAGAAGAGAACCACAGAAGAAGAGAACCACAGAAGAAGGGTAGAAGAGTACCACAGAAGAAGAGTACCACAGAAGAAGAGAACCACAGAAGAAGAGAACCACAGAAGAAGGGTAGAAGAGTACCACAGAAGAAGAGTACCACAGAAGAAGAGAACCACAGAAGAAGACAAGTCCTCACCAAGGTCTCGGTCCATGGCGCGAGCGAGCGCCTCCACCGTCATCCTCTGCCAGATTTCTACTTCCGGTTTGTTCCTGTTGACCTTTGGCCTCTGCTCCTTCCGGTCACCTTTGACCTGCAGCAGGCCACAAGGTGAGGTCACGTGACAGCCCCGAGCTTCACAACTCACCTGCTTGGAGGCCAACGTCCTGCAGGTGAACAGGGGGGCGGGGCTTGTAGCCGGAAGTAGGGCTGGGTGCACGAGGCGGCCAACTCGGCGCACCAACAAAGAAATCATCATCATATCTGTCAGCAAAATAACATCTTTTATTACCTAACTCTTTTATTAACTAACTTGTATGTTGCTCACTGAAGAAATCATCATATCTGTCAGCAAAATAACATCTTTTATTAACTAACTTATTGCACAGTACATATTCCGTACAATTGACCACTAAATGGTAACACCCCAATAAGTTTTTCAACTTGTTTAAGTCGGGGTCCACGTTAATCAATTCATGGTACAAATATATACTATCATCATAATACAGTCATCACACAAGTTCATCATCAGAGTATATACATTGAATTATTTACATTATTTACAATCCGGGGGGTGGGATGGGGAGGGTTTGGTTGATATCATCACTTCAGTCATCAACAATTGCATCATCAGAAAAATGGCCATTGAAACAGTGTAGGTGTGACTTGGTAGGATATGTACAGCGAGCAGAGAACATAGTGAGTTCAGAAAGCATAAGAACAAGTATATACATTTGATTATTTACATTTGGTTATTTACAATCCGGGGAGGTGGGATGTGGAGGGTGTTAGTTTAAAGTTAAAGTAGCAATGATTGTCACACACACACTAGGTGTGGCGAGATTATTCTCTGCATTTGACCCATCACCCTTGATCACCCCCTGGGAGGTGAGGGGAGCAGTGGGCAGCAGCGGTGGCCGCGCCCGGGAATCATTTTGGTGATTTAGAGTTGAAGTTGCCTGGAGGTGTTCTTTTAGTGCGGTTTTGAAGGAGGATAGAGATGCACTTTCTTTTACACCTGTTGGGAGTGCATTCCATATTGATGTGGCATAGAAGGAGAATGAGTTAAGACCTTTGTTAGATGGGAATCTGGGTTGAACGTGGTTAGTGGAGCTCTCCCTGGTGTTGTAGTTATGGCGGTCAAGGAAGTAGTTTGACATGTACATGTACATAACTAGAGATGTCAGATAATATCAGCCTGCCGATAAATGCTTTAAAATGTAATATTGGAAATTATCGGTGTCGTTTTTTTTTTTATTATCGGTATCGTTTTTTTGTTTGTTTTTTATTTAAATTAAATCAACATAAAAAACACAATATACACTTACAATTAGTGCACCAACCCAAAGAACCTCCCTCCTCCATCCACACTCATTCACCCAAAAGGGTTGTTTCTTTCTGTTATTAATATTGTGGTTCCTACATTATATATCAATATATATCAATACAGTCTGCAGGGATACAGTCCGTAAGCACACATGCTGCTCCACTAATAGTACTAACCTTTAACACTTCATTTTACTCATTTTCTATGTAACTGTTTTTATATTGTTTTACTTTCTTTTTTATTCAAGAAAATGTTTTTATCTTATTCTATAATTGAAAGAAAAAAGGACCTTATCTTCACCATACCTGGCTGTCCAAATTAGGCATAATAATGTGTTAATTCCACAACTGTATATATCGGTATCGGTAATTACGAGTTGGACAATATCGGATATCGGCAAAAAAGCCATTATCGGACATCCCTCCTAATAACTCTTTTATTGTTTAACTTGTATGTTGCTCGCTGAAGAAGTGAAAGACGTTACCTTGTGGAAACTGAAGAAGTGAAAGACGTTACCTTCTGGAAACTGAAGAAGTGAAATGTAACCTTCTGGAAACTTCCACCTTCGTCGAAAGAAAATCCACGTCTGATGTGGTCAAAAACACAAAAATGAGAAGCCTTCTTTAGCCGTAAGGTGACCGAAACACCAGGCGGAAGAAACAAACATGGTCTTAATGGGAAATAAGTTGTACTTGTAACATGGTCTTAATGGGGAAAATGGAAGAAATCATTTCTACTTTTAAGGAGAGTACTGCGGACACGCACGCCGCCATGACACTTTGCGGCAGCGTTCCAGTGACGTCACCACCCGCCGCATACTTGTGACGTCACCGCCCCAGCGGCGTGGAGGGCAACTGCAGCTCATAATGACTTCCGCTTCCGGTGTCTCCACTGACGATTAGGCTCACTCTAAGCTACATATTTAGCTGTTTGTTTTCATTTGATTCATGACTTCTGTACACTTAGCTAAACATTTTAACATTTGTTGACACAATATCCTATACTTGTTGGAGCTTGAATGTTAGCTAACACCAGCACCCATACTTGCCAACCTTGAGACATCCGAATTCGGGAGGTGGGGGGGGGGTATATATTTATATATACATCCATCCATCCATCCATTTTCTACCGCTTATTCCATTTGGGGTCGCGGGGGGCGCTGGAGCCTATCTCAGCTACAATCGGGCGGAAGACAAGTCGCCACCTCATCGCAGGGCCAACACAGATAGACAGACAACATTCACACTCACATCCACACACTAGGGACCATTTAGTGTTGCCAATCAACTTATCCCCAGGTGCATGTCTTTGGAGGTGGGAGGAAGCCGGAGTACCCAGAGGGAACCCACGCAGTCACGGGGAGAACATGCAAACTCCACACAGAAAGATCCCGAGCCCGGGATTGAACCCAAGACTACTCAGGACCTTCGTATTGTGAGGCAGATGCACTAACCCCTCTGTCACCGTGAAGCCCTTTATATACACATATATATATATATATATATATACACATATATATATATATATATATACACATATATATATATATGAAGAGTACGGGAGAGACTTTGGACGAAGAGTGCGGGAGGGAGACTGTGGACGAAAAGTGCGGGAGGGAGACTATGGACAAAGAGTGTAGGAGACTATGGGCGAAGAGTGCGGGAGACTATGGACGAAGAGTGAGGGAGACTACGGACGAAGAGTGAGGGAGACTACGGACAAAAAGTGCAGGAGACTATGGACAAAGAGTGCGGGAGACTATGGACGAAGAGTGCGGGAGGGAGACTATGGACGAAGAGTGCGGGAGGGAGACTATGGACGAAGAGTGCGGGAGACTATGGACGAAGAGTGCAGGTGGGAGACTATGGACGAAGAGTGCAGAAGGGAGAGTATGGACGAAGAGTGCGGGAGGGAGACTATGGACGAAGAGTGCGGTAGACTATGGACGAAGAGTGCGGGAGACTATGGACGAAGAGTGCAGAAGGGAGAGTATGGACGAAGAGTGCGGGAGGGAGACTATGGACGAAGAGTGCGGGAGACTATGGACGAAGAGTGCGGGAGGGAGACTATGGACGAAGAGTGCGGGAGTGAGACTATGGACGAAGAGTACAGGTGGGAGACTATGGACGAAGAGTGCGGGAGACTATGGACGAAGAGTGCGGGAGGGAGACTATGGACGAAGAGTGCCGGAGACTATGGACGAAGAGTGCGGGAGACTATGGACGAAGAGTGCGGGAGGGAGACTATGGACGAAGAGTGCGGGAGGTAGACTATTGATGAAGAGTGCGGGAGACTATGGACGAAGAGTGCGGGAGACTGTGAACGAAGAGTGCGGGAGGGAGACTATGGACGAAGAGTGCGGGAGACTATGGACGAAAAGTGCGGTAGGGAGACTATGGACGAAGAGTGCGGGAGGGAGACTATGGACGAAGAGTGCGGGAGGGAGACTATGGACAAAGAGTGCGGGAGACTATGGACGAAGAGTGCGGGAGGGAGACTATGGACGAAGAGTGCGGGAGGGAGACTATGGACGAAGAGTGCGGGAGGGAGACTATTGACGAAGAGTGCGGGAGACTATGGACGAAGAGTGCGGGAGTGAGACTATGGACGAAGAGTGCAGGTGGGAGACCATGGACGAAGAGTGCGGGAGACTATGGACGAAGAGTGCGGGAGGGAGACTACGGACGAAGAGTGTGGGAGACTATGGACGAAGAGTGCGGGAGACTATGGACGAAGAGTGCGGGAGGGAGACTATGGAAGAAGAGTGCGGGAGACTATGGACGAAGAGTGCGGGAGACTATGGACGAAGAGTGCGGGAGGGAGACTATGGACGAAGAGTGCGGGAGGGAGACTATTGATGAAGAGTGCGGGAGACTATGGACGAAGAGTGCGGGAGACTGTGAACAAAGAGTGCGGGAGGGAGACTATGGGCGAAGAGTGCGGGAGACTGTGAACAAAGAGTGCGGGAGGGAGACTATGGGCGAAGAGTGCGGGAGACTATGGACGAAGAGTGCGGTAGGGAGACTATGGATGAAGAGTGCGGGAGGGAGACTATGGACAAAGAGTGCGGGAGGGAGACTATGGACGAAGAGTGCGGGAGAGAGACTATGGACGAAGAGTGCGGGAGACTATGGACGAAGAGTACGGGAGACACTTTGGACGAAGAGTGCGGGAGGGAGACTATGGACAAAGAGTGTAGGAGACTATGGGTGAAGAGTGCGGGAGACTATGGACGAAGAGTGATGGAGACTACGGACGAAGAGTGAGGGAGACTACGGACGAAAAGTGCGGGAGACTATGGACAAAGAGCGCGGGAGACTATGGATGAAGATTGCGGGAGACTATGGACGAAGAGTGCGGGAGGGAGACTATGGACGAAGAGTGCGGCAGTGAGACTATGGACGAAGAGTACAGGTGGGAGACTATGGACGAAGAGTGCGGGAGACTATGGACGAAGAGTGCGGGAGGGAGACTATGGACGAAGAGTGCGGGAGACTATGGACGAAGAGTGCGGGAGACTATGGACGAAGAGTGCGGGAGCGAGACTATGGACGAAGAGTGCGGGAGGTAGACTATTGATGAAGAGTGCGGGAGACTATGGACGAAGAGTGCGGGAGACTGTGAACGAAGAGTGCGGGAGGGAGACTATGGACGAAGAGTGCGGGAGAGAGACTATGGACGAAGAGTGCGGGAGACTGGACGAAGAGTACGGGAGACACTTTGGACGAAGAGTGCGGGAGGGAGACTATGGACAAAGAGTGTAGGAGACTATGGGTGAAGAGTGCGGGAGACTATGGACGAAGAGTGATGGAGACTACGGACGAAGAGTGAGGGAGACTACGGACGAAAAGTGCCGGAGACTATGGACAAAGAGCGCGGGAGACTATGGATGAAGATTGCGGGAGACTATGGACGAAGAGTGCGGGAGGGAGACTATGGACGAAGAGTGCGGGAGTGAGACTATGGACGAAGAGTGCGGGAGACCATGGACGAAGTGTGCGGCAGTGAGACTATGGACGAAGAGTACAGGTGGGAGACTATGGACGAAGAGTGCGGGAGACTATGGACGAAGAGTGCGGGAGGGAGACTATGGACGAAGAGTGCGGGAGACTATGGACGAAGAGTGCGGGAGACTATGGACGAAGAGTGCGGGAGCGAGACTATGGACGAAGAGTGCGGGAGGTAGACTATTGATGAAGAGTGCGGGAGACTATGGACGAAGAGTGCGAAAGACTGTGAACGAAGAGTGCGGGAGGGAGACTATGGACGAAGAGTGCGGGAGACTATGGACGAAAAGTGCGGTAGGGAGACTATGGACGAAGAGTGCGGGAGGGAGACTATGGACGAAGAGTGCGGGAGACTATGGACGAAGAGTGCGGGAGGGAGACTATGGACGAAGAGTGCGGGAGGGAGACTATGGACGAAGAGTGCGGGAGGGAGACTATGGACGAAGAGTGCGGGAGGGAGACTATTGACGAAGAGTGCGGGAGACTATGGACGAAGAGTGCGGGAGACTATGGACGAAGAGTGCGGGAGACTATGGACGAAGAGTGCGGGAGGGAGACTATGGACGAAGAGTGCGGGAGGGAGACTATGGACGAAGAGTGCGGGAGACTATGGACGAAGAGTGCGGAAGGGAGACTATTGACGAAGAGTGCGGTAGACTATGGAAGAAGAGTGTGGGAGACTATGGACGAAGAGTGCGGGAGACTATGGACGAAGAGTGCGGGAGGGAGACTATGGACGAAGAGTGCGGGAGACTATGGACGAAGAGTGCGGGAGGGAGACTATGGACGCAGAGTGCGGTAGATTATGGACGAAGAGTGCGGGAGACTATGGACGAAGAGTGCGGAAGGGAGACTATGGACGAAGAGTGCGGGAGGGAGACTATGGACGAAGAGTGTGGTAGACTATGGACGAACAGTGCGGGAGGGAGACTATGGACGAAGAGTGCGGGAGGGAGACTATGGCCGAAGAGTGCGGTAGACTATGGCCGAAGAGTGCGGGAGACTATGGACGAAGAGTGCGGGAGGGAGACTATGGACGAAGAGTGCGGGAGGGAGACTATGGACGCAGAGTGCGGTAGATTATGGACGAAGAGTGCGGGAGACTATGGACGAAGAGTGCGGAAGGGAGACTATGGACGAAGAGTGCGGGAGGGAGACTATGGACGAAGAGTGTGGTAGACTATGGACGAACAGTGCGGGAGGGAGACTATGGACGAAGAGTGCGGGAGGGAGACTATGGACGAAGAGTGCGGTAGACTATGGCCGAAGAGTGCGGGAGACTATGGACGAAGAGTGCGGAAGGGAGACTATGGACGAAGAGTGCGGAAGGGAGACTATGGACGAAGAGTGCGGTAGACTATGGCCGAAGAGTGCGGGAGACTATGGACGAAGAGTGCGGAAGGGAGACTATGGATGAAGAGTGCGGGAGGGAGACTATGGACGTGTTACTGGAGATGTCCAAGCTGGACATGGAGTCAGTGTCCATGTGTGAGCAGGGCACCTGCACTATGGACTGGAATACACCCGTTTGTTGTACCTGCGCTATGGAAGCTCCAGTCTGTTGACATGGTGTCCTCTCTGTCCCCCTCCATCCTTGCCTTAAACAAACGGGGGACACCTGCCATCTATAATAGTATATTTTGATTGACAAAGTGTCGTTTGCTTTTGGTATTTTCACGTAATCAATGCATTGTTTGAGAATCAAACCTGAAAAGTGGAAATGAAAACTCTCGTCAGCAGCCACTAGGGGGTGCTGTGGCTTACTAGTCCAATGTGCGTGTGACCATCCAACTTCAAAATGTGCAACTTCCCAATGCAAAGCTCACAATGAAATAAAACATTTCACAATGCATGAAGAAGTATTCTACTGTCATAATATTGCATGATGTATTTCTACCCAATGAACACTGCAAGAACAGGTGGGAAAAAAGATGACATAAAACATTCACATTGGAATGACACCATCCATTATTCTTTGTCTGTTATGTTTTGGTTATTGTTTGCAAGGAAAACAATGTGGCAGAAATATTTTTGCTCCGTTCTTAAGGCCAACCCCCCAAAAATGTTTTGTTGAGGGGGTACCGTTTTAGCCAGCAAACATTGTTAAAATATAAAAATAGTTTTCTGTACGAAAAGACGATGCATGATCCTAAATTATGCATTATAGATGGTCAGAACGTTATTCTCAAACTGTGTTACAGGTTCCATCTAGTGGTGCGCCAAAGAATCACTTCATTAAATACTCAAACACAGTGTTACTGTTCAAACTGTGTGTAATGTTGCGGCATACTTGCCAACCCTCCCGAATTTTCCGGGAGACTCCCGAAATTCAGCGCCTCTCCCGAAAACCTCCCGGGACAAATATTCTCCCGAAAATCTCCCGATTTTCAGCCGGAGCTAGAGGCCACGCCCCCTCCAGCTCCATGCGGACCTGAGTGAGGACAGCCTTTTTTTATGACGGGAGGACAACAGGGTGACAAGAACTAAATCATCCAGACTAGAGATACATTGTATTATTATGTTTACCTTACCTAAAAATAAATATATTTATTAATTTAAAAAAAAAACTAAATACATTTTTACTATATTTTGCTAAAAACATCAAAATTAATTGTATTTTTATTTGTATTTTTTCTGACTCCTTATTACATCCAGCCATAGAATTATACATTAAAATAAACATATTGGAAATAATTAATTTTAAATGATCATAATAATTCATTTAAAATGACCATATTTAATTATTAAAATAATTGCTTGTTTATCAACAACTTTAGCATTTTATTCATTACATTTTGAAGCTCTCAGAAGCCAAGTTATGTTATATTCCTTAAGATTTATTTATGCAAGTTTGAAGTATCAATTATCTAAACACAGTTTTGTTTGCATATTTTCAGGATGTAGATATATATGTAGATATATACTGTATATATATATATATATATATATATATATATATATATATATATATATATATATATGTATATATATATATGTATATGTATGTATATATATATATATATATATGTATATGTATGTATATATACATATGTATGAAATACTTGACTTGGTGAATTCTTGCTGTCAATATACTCCTCCCCTCTTAACCACGCCCCCACCCTCAACCACGCCCCTGTCCCACCCCCCGAAATCAGAGGTCTCAAGGTTGGCAAGTATGTGTTGCGGTGGTCAAAATTATTAAATATACTTGTTAAATAAAACCCCTGCCTTGCTTTTAATGAATAATTAGGCCTACTATGCTACTGTATGTTAATGGTGGTACCTGTAAAATAAAGAAAAACACTATTTTGAAAAACCAACAAAAAAACTGCAGCTCATAATCATTTCCACTGTAGCAGTCGGCTCATAATAAACATCTTTATTCACCAAAATTATAACAATCAGCTCATAATAATTTAAATTATAACAGTCGGCTCATAATAAACATCTTTATTCACCAAAATTATAACAATCAGCTCATAATAATTTAAATTATAACAGTCGGCTCATAATAAACATCTTTATTCACCAAAATTATAACAATCAGCTCATAATAATTTAAATTATAACAGTCGGCTCATAATAAACATCTTTATTCACCAACATTTGTTTCCAAGTTATTTAGATTTTTTGAATGACTATAGAACACACACAATATATATTTCTCACAATATTGTAAAAAGTACTTTTATTCTTATTTGTGTAAACGTTGTTGAAACACAGTGATGACAAATACAATACAGTACTATCTGAGGACTTGTAGTCCAGTCAGAATACAGTACTATCGGAGGACTTGTAGTCCACTTAGAATACAGTACTATCGGAGGACTTGTAGTCCACTTAGAATGCAGTACTACCTGAGGACTTGTAGTCCACTTAGAATGCAGTACTATCTGAGGACTTGTAGTCCACTTAGAATGCAGTACTACCTGAGGACTTGTAGTCCACTCAGAATACAGTACTATCTGAGGACTTGTAGTCCACTTAGAATGCAGTACTATCTGAGGACTTAGCTTGCTGCTTGTGCTAAACTAGGCTGGTAAGGTGTAAATAAATATGACAATAACCAACACTGGGAGAAAAGATCATTTGCTAACATGCAAGCAGGAGACAAAACACACATACCATCTATTCTAGACTCTCTCATACAATAATAGTATTTGTCAAAAAGACTGTTGTTATGGTAACCATCCAAAAGTATTTCTACCATGAATTGTGGCCCTTCAATATGACTTTGAGGTAGAAGTCCTTGGTGTGGATGAGTTTGGGTAAACAACAAAGTCCTGCTTTGGAGCAATGGTCTGGTTTGGTCGCAGCCCAGAAACATGCTAACGTAAAATACTTTATACAGATGTTATCACATCTGGAGATGTAGATGTTGTGCTGCTATAAGCGTAACCTCAGAGCGGCGAGGCAGGAAGCAAGCAGGAACTAAGCTAACGTAAAAGACAGGAAGGAAGCTAATGTAAAAGACAGGAAGCAAGCTAACATAAAGGCAGGAAGCAAGCTAACGTAAAAGACAGGAAGGAAGCTAACGTAAAAGACAGGAAGCAAGCTAACGTAAAAGACAGGAAGCAAGCTAACATAAAAGACAGGAAGCAAGCTAACGTAAAAGACAGGAAGCAAGCTAACGTAAAAAACAGGAAGCAAGCTAACGTAAAAAACAGGAAGCAAGCTAACGTAAAAGACAGGAAGGAAGCTAACGTAAAAGACAGGAAGCAAGCTAAAGTAAAAGACAGGAAGGAAGCTAACTTAAAAGACAGGAAGCAAGCTCACGTAAAAGACAGGAAGCAAGCTAACGTAAAAGACAGGAAGCAAGCTAACGTAAAAGACAGGAAGCAAGCTAACGTAAAAGACAGGAAGGAAGCTAACGTAAAAGACAGGAAGGAAGCTAATGTAAAAGACAGGAAGCAAGCTAACGCAAAAGACAGGAAGTAAGCTAACGTAAAAGACAGGAAGCAAGCTAACGTAAAAGACAGGAAGGAAGCTAATGTAAAAGACAGGAAGCAAGCTAACGTAAAAGACAGGAAGCAAGCTAACGTAAAAGACAGGAAGCAAGCTAACGTAAAAGACAGGAAGCAAGCTAACGTAAAAGACAGGAAGCAAGCTAACGTAAAAGACAGGAAGGAAGCTAATGTAAAAGACAGGAAGCAAGCTAACGTAAAAGACAGGAAGCAAGCTAACGTAAAAGACAGGAAGCAAGCTAACGCAAAAGACAGGAAGTAAGCTAACGTAAAAGACAGGAAGCAAGCTAACGTAAAAGACAGGAAGGAAGCTAACGTAAAAGACAGGAAGCAAGCTAACGTAAAAGACAGGAAGCAAGCTAACGTAAAAGACAGGAAGGAAGCTAACGTAAAAGACAGGAAGCAAGCTAACGTAAAAGACAGGAAGCAAGCTAACGTAAAAGACAGGAAGGAAGCTAACGTAAAAGACAGGAAGCAAGCTAACGTAAAAGACAGGAAGCAAGCTAACGTAAAAGACAGGAAGCAAGCTAACGTAAAAGACAGGAAGCAAGCTAACGTAAAAGACAGGAAGCAAGCTAACGTAAAAGACAGGAAGGAAGCTAACGTAAAAGACAGGAAGCAAGCTAACGTAAAAGACAGGAAGCAAGCTAACGTAAAAGACAGGAAGCAAGCTAACGTAAAAGACAGGAAGCAAGCTAACGTAAAAGACAGGAAGGAAGCTAACGTAAAAGACAGGAAGCAAGCTAACATAAAAGACAGGAAGCAAGCTAACGTAAAAGACAGGAAGCAAGCTAACGTAAAAGACAGGAAGCAAGCTAACGTAAAAGACAGGAAGCAAGCTAACGTAAAAGACAGGAAGGAAGCTAACGTAAAAGACAGGAAGCAAGCTAACATAAAAGACAGGAAGCAAGCTAACGTAAAAGACTTCATTGACATTTCCACACCAGCAGACTGTGAAAGAAAGAGAAAGTCCAATCTTTAGCACCCCCTGGTGGTCAAGGTGTGTGTGCTCACCTGCAGTCGCTCCCGCCGGCGCTGATGAGGAACTTGTCGTCGCAGGAGAACCTGACGTTGGTGACGTGAGCCGAGTGAGCAAAGTAGCGCTTGTGTTTGGCCTGTCGAGACAGCAAAGATGAAGCAAAGATCCACTTCAGAGCAGCAGGACGCTTCACGGCCTACAAATTTGTCGGAGCACGGGAAGTCGAAGAGCTTGATGAGGCCAAAGTCGTCTCCGGTCACCAGGTTGAGGCCGGCGTGCGACACGCAGGCACAGTTGACATCCGCCTTGTCGGCGTTCCGAGGCCAAACTCCCAGAACCTCCTCGGCCATGATGCTGCACACAAGAAGACAGAAAATTGGAGTCCTTGCCAGACTCTCAGCTCTTCCTCCCACCTGGTCCACGTGGCCCAGGTGATCCTGTCAATGGTGGAGGGCTCAGCCACAATCTTCCCTGAAGGAACCTGGTGGACCTGTCGAGTGTAGGTGCTGCTGGACACCTGGGAGGAGAACACGGTGGTCATGTGATGAGCCAGTGCCAGGGGGACAGACCTCAACCTGAATGTGTTTGCTGTCGGCAGAGAAGTCCATCTGGAGGACCGAGCCCGGGATGTCCTTGCAGGAACCGATGCGGTTGAGAGACGGTCCCAGAGACAGGTCATAGAAGTCCACAGCGCCTTCAAGAGAACCCACTGCAAGAAGGCGACTATCTGGACTGAAACTGGACCACAAGGACAGAGACTTGACTCATGTCCAGGTGCAGAAGGTTAGTGGTTCCTACCGAACATCCTGGATGGCCACACTGCGGTCTCTCTTCTTGCTCCACACGCTGAGCGAGTTGACCGACAGGATGATGAACTCTCCGTTGTCCATGCCGATGGACACCATGTCCCCGTTGGGACTGTAGGACACGCACTTGGCAGGGTGTCCCAGCGTCACCTTGTTCAGCAGTTTCTGACACACACACAAGGACCAAGTCCATTTCATAGTCCTCAATCATTTCTCCATCTGATAATAATCGTACTCTACATCTCATATTCATCCTCATTTTCATGGAGGACATGCTTAGCGGGGGCTCCGTGGAAATAAAAATAATATATATAAATACAAACCCTGTTTCCATATGAGTTGGGAAATTGTGTTAGATGTGAATATAAACGGAATACAATGATTTGCAAATCCTTTTCAAGCCATATTCAGTTGAATATGCTACAAAGACAACATATTTGATGTTCAAACTTATTAACTTTATTTTTTTTTGCAAATAATAATTAACTTAGAATTTGGCTGCAACACGTGCCAAAGTAGTTGGGAAAGGGCATGTTCACCACTGTGTTACATGGCCTTTCCTTTTAACAACACTCAGTAAAGGTTTGGGAACTGAGGAGACACATTTTTGAAGCTTCTCAGGTGGAATTCTTTCCCATTCTTGCTTGATGTACAGCTTAAGTTGTTCAACAGTCCGGGGGTCTCCCTTCTGCTATTTTAGGCTTCACATTTTCAATGGGAGACAGGTCTGGACTACAGGCAGGCCAGTCTAGTACCCGCAATCTTTTACTATGAAGCCACGTTGATGTAACACGTGGCTTGGCATTGTCTTGCTGAAATAAGCAGGGGCGTCCATGGTAACGTTGCTTGGATGGCAACATATGTTGCTCCAAAACCTGTATGTACCTTTCAGCATTAATGGCGCCTTCACAGATGTGTAAGTTACCCATGTCTTGGGCACTAATACACCCCCATACCATCACACATGCTGCCTTTTACACTTTGCGCCTAGAACAATCCGGATGGTTCTTTTCCTCTTTGGTCCGGAGGACACGACGTCCACAGTTTCCAAAAACAATTTGAAATGTGGACTCGTCAGACCACAGAACACTTTTCCACTTTGTATCAGTCCATCTTAGATGAGCTCAGGCCCAGCGAAGCCGACGGCGTTTCTGGGTGTTGTTGATAAACGGTTTTCGTCTTGCATAGGAGAGTTTTAACTTGCACTTACAGATGTAGCGACCAACTGTAGTTACTGACAGTGGGTTTCTGAAGTGTTCCTAATCCTATGTGGTGATATCCTTTACACACTGATGTCACTTGTTGATGCAGTACAGCCTGAGGGATGGAAGGTCACGGGCTTAGCTGCTTACGTGCAATGATTTCTCCACATTCTCTGAACCCTTTGATGATATTACGGACCGTAGATGGTGAAATCCCTAAATTCCTTGCAATAGCTGGTTGAGAAAGGTTTTTCTTAAACTGTTCAACAATTTGCTCACGCATTTGTGGACAAAGTGGTGACCCTCGCCCCATCCTTGTTTGTGAATGACTGAGCATTTCATGGAATCTACTTTTATACCCAATCATGGCACCCACCTGTTCCCAATTTGCCTGTTCACCTGTGGGATGTTCCAAATAAGTGTTTGATGAGCATTCCTCAACTTTATCAGTATTTATTGCCACCTTTCCCAACTTCTTTGTCACGTGTTGCTGGCATCAAATTCTAAAGTTAATGATTATTTGCAAAAAAAAAAATGTTTATGAGTTTGAACATCAAATATGTTGTCTTTGTAGCATATTCAACTGAATATGGCTTGAAAAGGATTTGCAAATCATTGTATTCCGTTTGTATTTACATCTAACATAATTTCCCAACTCATATGGAAACGGGGTTTGTATATATATATATATAAATATATATATATATATATACATGTATGTATATATATATATATATATATATATATATATATATATATACACATATATAGGTGCCATTAATGCTGAAAGGTACATACAGCTTTTGGAGCAACATATGTTGCCATCCAAGCAACGTTATCATGGACGCCCCTGCTTATTTCAGCAAGACAATGCCAAGCCAAGTGTTACAACAGCGTGGCTTCATAGTAAAAGAGTTCGAGTCCTAGACTGGCCTGCCTGTAGTCCAGACATTGAAAATGTGTGGTGCATTATGAAGCCTAAAATAGCAGAAGGGAGACCCCCGGACTGTTGAACAACTTAAGCTGTACATCAAGCAAGAATGGGAAAGAATTCCACTTCAAAAATGTGTCTCCTCAGTTCCCAAACCTTTACTGAGTGTTGTTAAAAGGAAAGGCCCTGTAACACAGTGGTAAAAATGCCTTTTTTGCAATGTGTTGCTGCCATTCAATTCTAAGTTCATGATTATTTGCAAAAAATAACAGTTTCTCAGTGTGAACATGAAATATCTTGTCTTTGCAGTCTATTCAATTGAATATAAGTTGAAAAAGATTTGTTGTATTCTCTTTTTATTGACCATTTACACAACGTGACAACTTCACTGCTTTTGGCTTTTGTAGGAGTTAGGAGACACACCTTGTCGGCCAGGTCTCAGATGGAGTACATTCCCTTCCTGACGTAGGAGTCAGGAGACCTAAAAGGGCGTACCTTGTCGGCCAGGTCCCAGATGCGGACGCTCCCGTCATCGCTGGCGGAGATGAAGACGTCTTTGAAAGGGTGAGCAGACAGACCCCAGATGCTTCCTTGGGTGTGTCCGTTGATCATGGTGTTGGAGGCGGCGTTCTTCTCTCCCACCTCCAGGATCTCTCCGTCTTTGGTTCCCACCAAGATCTTACCCTGCGGCGGGAGAGCGCACCTCCAGGAAGGTGTTGAGGAAGGCTGCTGTGGACTTACCTTGGCCCTGCAGACAGACCGCACGTTCTCCACCGGCTGGCCGCTCTCCAACTGGAAGGCTCGACATCGCTTCATCTCCTGGTCCCACAGTTTGACCGCACCGCCTTCCTTGGTCCTGTGGGCCACAGCCGCAGTGAGACCAGCGGGCCAGGAGGGGCGAGGCGGACTTGAACTTACGGACGTTCCTTTCCACCGGTGACGATGAGTCCGTCCCGCAACGTGGTGTACATGCTGAACACCGGACCACCGTGCGCCTTGGCCACCACCCGGACCAGGAAGTGTTCTCTCCACACGTACACGTCCCCATTGATGGCGCCACTAAAGGTCAGCTGGTTCTGCAGGACACAGACCTTGTCAGAACGGCATCACGGGTGGAAGAAGTCATTTATCTTACAGCGCCAAAGGCCACGGACAACATGGTCTGCGTGCGTCCGTCCTCCACTGAGCCCACCACACCTTTCTTGTACAGAAGGGAGCCTCCCACCAGAGTCCAGAACTTGATGTGTTTGATTCCCACCGACACAAAGTGTGTGTCCGAGTCAGGTCTGAACTCCACCACAAAGATGCGCTCGGGGTGGCCGCCTGTGCTGGTGATCCTGGTACCTGTGCAGGTGTGGCAGGGTCAGATACATCCTGCAGGGGTCAGTAGGACCTTGGCTAGCAGCCCAGACCATGGACAAGTCCAAGTACAGTACTTTTAGGAAGTGATGGAATACTGGAATTCTCCGTCAAACACACCATCAGCAGCTTCCCCATAGTTTCATGGATAAATGGTAAGATATTATTTTAACGTCCTCATTAGCTGTGTCTCTGCGTCCTTCATAGTGCACATTAGTGGGGTGTCCCAATTCAAAAAAGTTCCATGTTGGAATCCGGCCGACAAATGTGTTCTTTTCTCCCATTAGCAGAAAAGTTGCAAGCGTCCTTTCATATCTCCAAGTTCTTTGCGCAATCAACTCTGAAAATTATTTTTACATGGCAGCGCTATGCGGAGTGGAAAGAGCGTAAGTATGTATTTATTTAACATGTAAGTATATATTTATTTATGTATTTATTCATTTAACATGTAATCAACTCTGAAAATTATTTTTACATGGCAGCGCTATGCGGAGTGGAAAGAGCGTAAGTATATATTTATTTAACATGTAAGTATATATTTATTTATGTATTTATTTATTTAACATGTAAGTATATACATATTTAACACGTAAGTATATATTTTTTTCATTTAACATGTAAGTATATATTTAATTATTCATTTAACATGTAAGTATATATTTATTTAACATGTAAGTATATATTTACTAAACATGTAAGTATATATTTTCTTAACTTGTAAGTATATATTTTTTCATTTAACATGTACGTATATATTTATTTATTTAACATCTAAGTATATATTTATTTAACATGTAAGTTTATATTTATTAATTTAACGTGAAAGTTTATATTTATTTATTTAACATGTAAGTATATCTTTATTTATTTAACATGTAAGTTTATATATATTTAACATGTAAGTATATTTTCTTAACTTGTAAGTATATATTTTTTCATTTAACATGTACGTATATATTTATTTATTTAACATCTAAGTATATATTTATTTAACATGTAAGTTTATATTTATTAATTTAACGTGTAAGTTTATATTTATTTATTTAACATGTAAGTATATCTTTATTTATTTAACATGTAAGTTTATCTTTATTCATTTAACATGCAAGTATATCTTTATTTATTTAACATGTAAGTTTATATATATTTATTTAACATGTAAGTATATATTTTCTTAACTTGTAAGTTTATATTTATTTATTTAACATGTAAGTTTATCTTTATTTATTTAACATGCAAGTATATCTTTATTTATTTAACATGTAAGTTTATACATATTTATTTAACATGTAAGTATATCTTTATTTATTTATTCAACATGCAAGTATATCTTTATTTATTTAACATGTAAGTATATATTTATTTATTTAACATATAAGTAAATCATTATTTATTTAACATGTAAGTTTATCTTTATTTATTTAACATGCAAGTATATCTTTATTTACTTAACATGTAAGTTTATATATATTTATTTAACATGTAAGTATATATTTTCTTAACTTGTAAGTATATATTTTTTCATTTAACATGTACGTATATATTTATTTACTTAACATCTAAGTATATATTTATTTAACATGTAAGTTTATATTTATTAATTTAACGTGTAAGTTTATATTTATTTATTTAACATGTAAGTATATCTTTATTTATTTAACATGTAAGTTTATATATATTTATTTAACATGTAAGTATATCTTTATTTATTTATTCAACATGCAAGTATATCTTTATTTATTTAACATGTAAGTATATATTTATTTATTTAACATGTATGTATATATATATTTATTTATTTAATATGTAAGTATATATATATTTATTTAACATGGAGCTTTTATCAACGTGGGAAATAAAGCCTTACATCTTTTAATTGACTTTTTCAGACCGCAAGAAGTTGACTTAATCATTTTTTATTCATGTGTGGCCGGAATGGTAAAGTATTGTAAACGTGTGCATCAAACTACCGATATTAGTTATTGCTGTCTTTTGTGTACAAACCCTGTTTCCATATGAGTTGGGAAACTGTGTTAGATGTAAATATAAATGGAATACAATGATTTGCAAATCATTTTCAAGCCATATTCAGTTGAATGCACTACAAAGACAACATATTTGATGTTCAAACTCATAAACTTTATTTTTTTTTTGCAAATAATAATTAACTTAGAATTTCATGGCTGCAACACGTGCCAAAGTAGTTGGGAAAGGGCATGTTCACCACTGTGTTACATCACCTTTTCTTTTAACAACACTCGGTAAACGATTGGGAACTGAGAAAACTAATTGTTGAAGCTTTGAAAGTGGAATTCTTTCCCATTCTTGTTTTATGTAGAGCTTCAGTCGTTCAACAGTCCGGGGTCTCCGCTGTCGTATTTTACGCTTCATAATGTGCCACACATTTTCGATGGGAGACAGGTCTGGACTGCAGGCGGGCCAGGAAAGTACCCGCACTCTTTTTTTACAAAGCCACGCTGTTGTAACACGTGCTGAATGTGGCTTGGCATTGTCTTGCTGAAATAAGCAGGGGCGTCCATGAAAAAGACGGCACTTAGATGGCAGCATATGTTGTTCCAGAACCTGTATGTACCTTTCAGCATTAATGGTGCCTTCACAGATGTGTAAGTTACCCATGCCTTGGGCACTAATGCACCCCCATACCATCACACATGCTGACTTTTGAACTTTGCGTCGATAACAGTCTGGATGGTTCTTTTCCCCTTTGGTCCGGATGACACGATGTCGAATATTTCCAAAAACAATTTGAAATGTGGACTCGTCAGACCACAGAACACTTTTCCACTTTGCATGAGTCCATCTTAGATGATCTCGGGCCCAGAGAAGCCGGCGGCGTTTCTGGATGTTGTTGATAAATGGCTTTCGCTTTGCATAGTAGAGCTTGATCCATCCAGCGGCCTTTGACGCAGCGGAGTCTAGTACCAGCGGGGACCGTCAACGGAAGACACGTAAGCGGTGTGATCGGAAGCAGAAGCGGGGATGCCGAGCAGGGCTAACAAGAAAGCTAAAGGCTAGTCCCCACAGAACGCCGCTTACTTCCATCCTGCTTTCAAATGTCCGCTCCCTGCAGAACAAACTGGACTACCTGAAGCTGGATTTAAATGCAAGACGCGAGATGAGAGACTGCTGCGCCATATTTCTAACAGAAACGTGGTTGAAACCATCCGTTCCAGACGAGGCAGTTAGCATCGAGGAGCTAACTATGTTTCGGTCGGACAGAAGCAAATCTCTCACTGGTAAATCCCTAGGCGGTGGTGTTTGCATATACGTCAACAACAACTGGTGCAATAATGTGAAAATAGTATCACGTCACTGCTCTCCTGATGTTGAACTATTAACTATAAAAAACAGGCCATTTTATTTACCCCGGGAATTCAGTGCTATGATCTTCACAGCAGTGTACATTCCTCACAGTGCTAACACCAAAGAAGCTTTGAATGCTTTGTACTGCTCCATCAATGAACTGCAAACTACACATCCAGAGGGAGTTTTCAACGTGGCAGGGGATTTTAATCAAGCTAACATGAAAACAGCTTTCCCTCATTTCCATCAATATGTGAATTTTGCAACCAGGGGTGGAAGCAAGCTGGACTTGGTTTATAGTAATATTAAACAGGCGTATAAAGCTGCACCATGCCCCCACCTCGGCTCTTCAGACCATCTATCTGGGATGCTAATTCCTGCATACAAGCCCCTGCTGATCAGGAAGCAAGCTACAGTGAAGCAGGTGAAGACCTGATGACATTCCGGGCAAGGTGCTTAAGGGATGTGCAGACCAGCTGGCTGGGGTTCTCACAGACATCTTCAACATCTCGCTGACCCAGGCTGTGGTACCATCATGTTTTAAGACGGCCACAATCATTCCAGTGCCACAAAAACCCACAATCTCCTCCCTCAATGATTACCGCCCCGTTGCACTCACCCCCATCATAATGAAGTGCTTCGAGAGGCTGGTAAAGGAATATATTGTCTCCAGACTTCCCCCCACATTTGACCCATAACAGTTTGCTTATCGCCCTAACCGCTCCACAGAGGACGCCATCTCCTCTGCACTCCACCTGAGCTTAGAACATCTGGAAGGAAAGGACACACACGTGCGGATGTTGTTCCTGGATTCAGCATTCAACACCACCATCCCGCAGCACTTGGTGAGCAAACTGGCCCCCCTTGGATTCAGTACCCCCCTATGCAACTGGCTGCTTGACTTCCTCACAGACAGACCCCAATCTGTGAGAGTGGGCAACAACACCTCCAGTGCCATCTTCCTGAGCACCGGCTGCCCCCAGGGCTGCATCCTGAGTCCACTACTGTTCACGTTGATGACTCATGACTGCTGCGCCAGGTCCACTACTAACCACATTGTGAAGTACACGACAGTAGTGGGCCTCATCCGTGACAACAACGACATGGATTACAGGGAGGAGGTGAAACATCTGGTTGACTGGTGCAGAACCAACAACCTGGTCCTGAATGTCAACAAGACCAAGGAGATCATCGTTGACTTCAGGAAGCACCAGTCCAGCCACGCTCCACTCTACATCAACGGCACAGCGGTGGAGATAGTAAGCAGCACCAAGTTCCTGGGGGTGCAGATAAATGACAATATAACCTGGTCCCTACACACCGGAGCTCTTGTAAAAAGAGCTCAGCAGCGCATGCACTTTTTGCGTGGGATGAAAAGAGCACAGCTCTCTCAGCACATTCTACAGAGGCACTATAGAGAGCCTGCTGACCAACAGCATCTCTGTCTGGACTGGAGCCTGCAATGCCTCAGACTGGAAGTCTCTCCAGAGAGTGGTGAGGACGGCGGAAAAGATCATCAGGACTCCTCTTCCTCCTATCTAGGAGATCGCAAAAAGCCGCTGCCTGACCAGGGCTCAGAAAATCTGCAAAGACTCCTCCCACCCCCACTAAGGACTGTTTTCACTGCTGGACTCTAGAAAGAGGTTCCGCAGCCTCCGAAGCAGAACCTCCAGGTTCTGTAACAGCTTCTTCACATGATGACTGCTGGTATCATATCAGTGCCTGTTTGTCATATTTTTAATAAATGTTTACAAGTGGGCCTGTGTCCAATGATATGGAAGGTGGCTAAGGTTACTCCTCTACATAAGGATACCAAATTGGCTTTCAGTGAGCGCAATTCTAGACCAATAAGCATCCTACCTGGGTTATGTAAAATACTGGAGGAATGTGTCTATGCACAAATTCAAGCTTACTTTCAATCAAATGGGCTAGCAACTGATTCTCAACATGCATATAGAACGGGCCACTCTACATCCACTAATCTTATACAAATGACGGACGATTGGCTTAATGCTATAGATCATTCTATGTTGGTTGGAGCTGTGCTGTTAGATTTTAGTGCTGCATTTGACGTGATTGACCACTCTCTTTTAATTGAGAAACTTAAATGTTATGGTTTTAATACTTCGGATTTAATGTGGATACAGAGTTATTTGTCCTCAAGATCACAACAGGTGTATCTTAATGGCAGCTTGTCTAATAGCAGAAGTTTGGATTGTGGTGTTCCACAGGGAAGTTGCCTGGGACCTTTACTTTTTTCTATATTCACCAATGATTTAACTTGGGCTACCGGGCGTGCAAGATTGGTTCTTTATGCTGATGATGCAACCTGATATCATGCAGTGTACTTAATGTAGTATTGAGTGAGGAACTAAAAGCTGTGCATGACTGGACAGTATGTAACACACTTGTCCTTAACATCTCAAAAACAAAAAGTATTGTATTGGGGACTAGGCAAGGGTTATCTTATGACCCAAAGTTGGATCTGAGGCTAGGTATCTCAACAGTTCAACAGGTCAGAAGTGCCAAGCTCCTTGGTGTGATGCTGGACTGCACTCTATCCTGGTCAAAACATATCAGTGATATAGTTACAAAGATGGGAAGGGCTGTTGGTGTTTCCAGGAAATGTGCTGTTTTTGTTGATCCACCTCTTCTTTGTCAAATTGTTAAGAGTTTAGTCTTGTGTCATCTTGACTATTGTTCTACAGTCTGGGCGCCTGCTGCAAGTGGTGAGATCAGTAAACTCCAGATTGTCCAGAATAGGGCAGCAAGGCTGGTTCTTGGCTGTTGACTAAGAACCAATGTGAACCAAATGCATGCTTCTCTTTCCTGGCTAACAGTGCAGAACAGCTTGTCAGCTAATACTCTAAAATTGTTCAAATCAGTGACCAGTAGTAAAACTCCTGCTTTTCTCATTGCCCAAATAGTTGACAGTAGCACTATGCACAATCACAATACCAGGGCGTCCAGTGAGGGGCATTTTATACTCCCTCGTCCCAGGAAGAATGCTTTGCGGAAATCTTTTATTTATAGATCTTTATCGCTCTGGAATAACTTGCCTCCAATTCTCACCGGCATTGAAAGTAAACAGATTTTTAAAAAGAGAGTAATATTTTATCTGAGTCTTTAAATTAGTTTGCTCGTAGATGATGTGTTTGGTTTTATATTGTGTAGTTATATTTATATGGTAATTATTATTCTGTGACTGTAAATTGTTTGCTTGTTTTCTTATTGATGCTTTTATTTTTTTATTTTTTTATGTATTGTGTAGTTATAATTATATGCTTTTACTTGTAAATGTGTTGAATTGTGGACCCCAGGAAGACTAGTGGGTTGTTGAGGCAACCAGCTAATGGGGATCCTTAATAAAAATCAAAATCAAATCAAATTCTTCCCTCAGGCCGTAAGACTCTTGAATGCATCATAATTAAATTATCCCCTCAACTCCCCCCAAAATGGATTAACTCGCTGGAATAAAAAAGACAATATAACATACATCCATAAACGTGGACGCATGTGAAAAAGTGCAATATATTTATCTGTACAGTAATATATTTATTTATTTATATATATTTATTTATTTTATATATATATATATATTATATATATTTATTTATTTTATATATATATATATATTATATATATTATTTATATATTTATTTATTTATATATGCACCTTATTACTTTTTTATCCTGCACTACCATGAGCTTATGTAACGAAATTTCGTTCTTATCTGTGCTGTAAAGTTCAAATTTTAATGACAATAAAAAGGAAGTCTAAGTCTAAGTCTAAGTCTTTAACTTGCACTTACAGATGTAGCGACCAACTGTATTTAGTGACAGTGGTTTTCTGAAGTGTTCCTGAGCCCATGTGGTGATATCCCTTAGAGATTGATGTGGGTTTTTGATACAGTGCCGTCTGAGGGATGGAAGGTCACCGTCATTCAATGTTGGTTTCCGGCCATGCCGCTTACGTGGAGTGATTTCTCCAGATTCTCTGCACCTTTTGATGATATTATGGAGCGTAGATGTTGAAATCCCTACATTTCTTGCAATTGCACTTTGAGAAACGTTGTTCTTAAACTGTTTGACTATTTGCTCACGCAGTTGTGGACAAAGGGGTGTACCTCGCCCCATCCTTTCTTGTGAAAGACTGAGCATTTTTTGGGAAGCTGTTTTTATACCCAATCATGGCACCCACCTGTTCCCAATTAGCCTGCACACCTGTGGGATGTTCCAAATAAGTGTTTGATGAGCATTCCTCAACTTTATCAGTATTTATTGCCACCTTTCCCAACTTCTTTGTCACGTGTTGCTGGCATCAAATTCTAAAGTTAATGATTATTTGCAAAAAAAAAAATGTTTATGAGTTTGAACATCAAATATGTTGTCTTTGTAGCATATTCAACTGAATATGGCTTGAAAATGATTTGCAAATCATTGTATTTCGTTTATATTTACATCTAACACAATTTCCCAACTCATATGGAAATGGGGTTTGTACTTGTACATGTTATTGGAAAACGTTTACTTCTATTAATGATCATTGTGATCTTTAACACCTCCCCATCAGACCGTGAAGACAATACAACATGAAGTATAAACCATAAAACATTGAATATTAAGAGTATGTGAAAGATGGACTCCTACTTTGTTTACTTCTCTGACAACTTCCTTAAAGGGGAACATTATCACAATTTCAGAAGGGTTAAAACCAGTAAAAATTAGTTCCCAGTGGCTTATTTTATTTTTCGAAGTTTTTTTCAAAATTTTACCCATCACGCAATATCCCTAAAAAAAGCTTCAAAGTGCCTGATTTTAATCATCGTTATATACACCCGTCCATTTTCCTGTGACGTCACATAGTGATGCCAACACAAACAAACATGGCGCATAGAACAGCAAGCTATAGCGACATTAGCTCGGATTCAGACTCGGATTTCAGCGGCTTAAGCGATTCAACAGATTACGCATGTATTGAAACGGATGGTTGTAGTGTGGAGGCAGGTAGCCAAAACCAAATTGAAGAAGAAACTGAAGCTATTGAGCCATATCGCTTTGAACCGTATGCAAGCGAAACCGACGAAAACGACACGACAGCCAGCGACACGGGAGAAAGCGAGGACGAATTCGGCGATCGCCTTCTAACCAACGATTGGTATGTGTTTGTTTGGCATTAAAGGAAACTAACAACTATGAACTAGGTTTACAGCATATGAAATACATTTGGCAACAACATGCACTTTGAGAGTGCAGACAGCCCAGTTTTCATCAATTAATATATTCTGTAGACATACCCTCATCCGCTCTCTTTTCCTGAAAGCTGATCTGTCCAGTCCCGTTGGAAATGCATCTGCTTTGAGTGTCGCAGGATATCCACACATTCTTGCCATCTCTGTCGTAGCATAGCTTTCGTGGGTAAAGTGTGCGGAACAAACGTCCAATTTCTTGCCACTTTGGCATCTTTGGGCCACTGGTGCAACTTGAATCCGTCCCTGTTGGTGTTGTTACACCCTCCGACAACACACCGACGAGGCATGATGTCTCCAAGGTACGGAAAACAGTCGAAAAAACGTGAAATAACAGCTGATTTGACTCTGTGTTTGTAATGTGTTTGAGAAAATGACGGATTGCTTCCCGATGTGACGTCACGTTGTGACGCCATCGCTCCGAGAGCGAATAATAGAAAGGCGTTTAATTCGCCAAAATTCACCCATTTAGAGTTCGGAAATCGGCTAAAAGAATATATGGTCTTTTTTCTGCAACATCAAGGTATATATTGACGCTTACATAGGTCTGGTGATAATGTTCCCCTTTAAAGTTTGACACTCAGCACACTAACTATTGACTAGGAGCCTCCTAACCAGGGTTTAAAACATCCTTAGTCACGATACAGTTGCTACCTGCTAAGCCCAGGTCCTCCCGTACTGGCTTGAAGAAACGCTTGCTCGTTACCTTCCTGCCAGCGCCACACCGTGATCACATGCTCAGGCTCCACCCCCACAGACAGCAGAAGTTTGCCGGTGGCGCTAAAGTTGACGTAGCCCACACCTTTAGCGTGGGAACAGCGCAGGATGGACAGGGTCTGCTTGGTCGTGGCGTCCCACACGTGGATGCAGGGTGCAAAGCCTGCCGGGACACAAGACAAAAGTCAGGTGGTGAACTTCCAGCAATGAAGAGAATTCTTCAAAAAGACATCAAGTAGCAGACCAATCAGAGCAGGCCATGCTACTCATTCAAGTATTGAAGAGGGTTCACTTCATATTACTATTGCTATTCTCATGGATCACAACAACACAGCACTCAGTCTGGGGCTACATGCTAAGGTATGTTAGCTCACTTCAGTGCCATGCTAGCACTAATAGAGGACCAGTCTGAGGTTACAAACTAAACTATACTAGCACACTTCAGTGCCATGCTAGCACTAATAGAGGACTAGTCTGAGGTTACAAACTAAACTATACTAGCACACTTCAGTGTCATGCTAGCACTAATAGAGGACTAGTCTGAGGTTACAAACTAAACTATACTAGCACACTTCAGTGCCATGCTAGCACTAATAGAGGACTAGTCTGAGGTTACAAACTAAACTATACTAGCACACTTCAGTGTCATGCTAGCACTAATAGAGGACTAGTCTTGGGCTACATGCTAAACTATACTAGCTCGCTAGCCAGCACTAATGGAAGACATGAAAACAATCACGCTACAAAGTCAAATGACGATGAGGACTATTTGGCGTGAAAAAAGTCAACAATGGCGCCTGATGCTAACATCAACAACTAAACTAGCACTGAGTCTTTGTGTTCAGTGTTGTGAATGATCCATTACTACAATTGATTCATTATTAGCTTGGAAGCATTATTACAATTGATTCCTTAAAAGGATTGATTCATTATTACGAATGATTCGTTTTTAGGAATGAGTCATTCTTAGGTATGTTTCGTTATCATTTATGATTCATTAGTAGGACTGATTCGTTGTTAAGAATGATTCTTTATCACGAATGATTCGTTATTAGGAATGATTCCTTATTCGGAATGATTATTAGGAATGCCTCAATATTAGGAATGATTCGTTATTTGGAATGATTCATTATAAGGAATGATTCATTATCAGGAATGAGTCATTATCACAAATGATTCCTTATTTGGAATGATTCGTTCTTAGGAATGATTCAGTATCGCGAATGATTCCTTATTGGGAATGATTAATTCTCAGAATGATTCGTTGGTAGGAATGATTCATTCTTAAGAATGCTTCGTTATCACAAATTCATTGTCACGAATGATTGCTTATTCGGAATGATTATTGGGAATGACGCATTATTAGGAATCCATCCATCCATCCATTTCCTACCGCTTATTCCCTTCGGGGTTGCGGGGGGTGCTGGAGCCTATCTCAGCTACAATCGGGCGGAAGGCGGTGTACACCCTGGACAAGTTGCCACCTCATCGCAGTCAATGATTCGTTCTTAGGAATGAGTCGCTATCACGAATGATTCGTTATCAGGAATGATTTGTTATCAAGAATGATTCCTTATTGGTCATGATTCGATATTGGGAAGGATTCGTTCTTAGGCATGATTTTTTTATCACAAATGACTTGTTATCAGGAATGATTTGTTATCAGGAATGATTCCTTATTGGGAATGATTCGTTCTTAGGAATGATTCGTTATCAGGAGTGATTCCTTATTAGGAATGATTCGTTATCACAAATGACTCGTTATCAGGAATGATTTGTTATCAGGAATTATTCCTTCTTAGGAATGATTCCTTATTGGGAATGATTCATTATCAGGAATTATTCTTTATTGGAATGGTTCATTATCAGGAATGACTCCTTCTTAGGTATGACTCCTTCTTAGGAATGATTGGTTCTTAGGAATGATTGGTTCTTAGGAATGATTCCTTCTTAGGAATGATTGATTCTTAGGAATGATTGGTTCTTAGGAATGATTGGTTCTTAGGAATGATTCCTTCTTAGGAATGATTGGTTCTTAGGAATGATTGGTTCTTAGGAATGATTCCTTCTTAGGAATGATTCCTTCTTAGGAATGATTGGTTCTTAGGAATGATTCCTTCTCTAGGAATGATTGGTTCTTAGGAATGATTGGTTCTCAAAGGAGTCGGGCTGCTCCGCTCGGATGAGAGTTGTTTTCATGCGTTGCCATGGCGATGGAGAGGCCACACCTGCCGATACTCACCTGACACCCGGGCTTCCACACAAACAACACAGACGTGAGACCAGAGGAAGCGTCGGCAGGAAGTCTTACCTGGCAGGTCCGTGATGTCACCTGACCGAGCAGGAAGCAAGAAAAGACATGAAGCGGCCCGGGTCATGCGGCGGTGGGGATGGCGAGCGACTCACCCATCTGTCCCGTGGCGATGACGTTGTGGTACTTGGGGTGCTGATTGACGGTCAGGCACAGGATGTCGTCCGTGTGCTCCAGGTAAAAACTTTGCCTTCCTGTGGGGACACTCAAGGTCAGCACACCATGTGTGACAGCGAGACCGGCGAACTGACCAGAAGAAAGGTTCTGGATCACCACGGCGGCCGCCGTGTGGAAGACCATGTCGGCGCCCTCGTTGAGGTAATGCAGGTTGTTGCGACAGTCGAAGCCTCGGTAGCCAAACACGTGTTCCAGCTGCAGTTCCTGAACACACACCCAGACCACAGTCGCACACGCAACCAGAAGCAGGACCAGGACCAGACTTACTTCTACCGCTTTCTTTGTCTTGATCACGTTGCTCTTGGCTAGTTTCTCAGGCAGTGGTGTTGCTCGACTCACCACAGGTCTGCAAAGGCCAAAACCAGAGGGGACTAAGAACAAGATCCAAAATCGAGAACCGGGCTCAAGGACTAGGACAGACAACCAGGACTAATAACCAGGATCAAGAACTGAGATCAAGTACCATGCTCGAGATCAAGGCTCGAGATCCAAGACCGAGAACCAGGATCCAGAACCAGGATCAAGTACCAGGATCAATTTCCAGGATCAAGAAACAAGATCAAGTACCAGGCTCAAGATCCAGGCTCAAGAACCAGGACCGAGAACCAGGATCAAGTACCAGGATCAAGTACCAGGATCAAGAACTTAGATCAAGTACCAGCAGAGTCTCTGCAGGTTTCAACATGTCAAATTTAAGACTTTATAAGACTTTTTTAAGACCATCTTGAAAATAACTAAAGACCATTTCACATCCATACGGACAACAAATACAAGGACAAAGTCAAATCAGAGAATGAATTTGAGGTTCCACTAAGTAAATACACCAGGTCACTAAGTAAATACACCAGGACACTAAGTAAAGACACCAGGACACTAAGTAAAGACACCAGGACACTAAGTAAATACACCAGGACACTAAGTAAAGACACCAGGACACTAAGTAAAGACACCAGGACACTAAGTAAATACACAAGGACACTAAGTAAATACACCAGGACACTAAGTAAAGACAACAGGACACTAAGTAAAGACACCAGGACACTAAGTAAATACACCAGGACACTAAGTAAAGACACCAGGACACGAAGTAAAGACACCAGGACACTAAGTAAAGACACCAGGAGCTTCTCTGGTGTCACCTCAGTGACAAAGATTTGGCATAGAAGTGTTTTGTGTGAAAAGGTGCTTCACATTAACATCAGCAATGCTAGCACAATATATTGTCTGTGAAAGTTAGCATCTCTGCTAAAGCTAAATGGTTAACGTTGGTCATGTTTTTTTGGGCTGCTAGAATGTAGCAAAGTGATACAAACATGTACAGTAGTACTGTATGTGCACAAAGTGATACAAACATGTACAGTAGTACAGGATCAAGTACCAGGCTTGAGAACCAGACTCGAGAACCAGGACCGATAACCAGGATCATGTACCGGGATAAAGAACCAGGATCAAGAACCAGGATCAAGAACCAATATCAAGAACCATAATGAAGAAGTGTGAAGTGAAGTGAAGTGAATTACATTTATATAGCGCTTTTTCTCAAGTGACTCAAAGCGCTTTACATTGTGAAACCCAATATCTAAGTTACATTTAAACCAGTGTGGGTGGCACTGGGAGTAGTTGGGTAAAGTGTCTTGCCCAAGGACACAACGGCAGTGACTAGGATGGCGGAAGCAGGGATCGAACCTGCAACCCTCAAATTGCTGGCACGGCCGCTCTACCAACCGAGCTATACCGTCCCAACCAGGATGAAGAACCAGAATGAAGAACCAGGATGAAGAACCAAGATGAAGAACCAGGATGAAGAACCAGGATCAAGTACCATGATGAAGAAGCAAAGAGTAGCAGGTACCTTTCGTCGACAGGAAGTTCCTTGTGCTGCAGGTGAGGTTTAGTTCCCGTCATCTTCCTAATGCTGGCAGAGTAGACCTTGGTCACGTAGTCCACCGCCTTTTCCCGCGCCACGTCGCTGTCGTAGCCTGATGACACCACAGGAAGTTACAACAGGAAGTTCCTCCAGCATTCTCCCAGGAACATGGTGACCTCCGTCTTCCTCCACGTCATCGTCAGATTCTTCACTGTCCACCGCCTTGTTCTCCTTGTGACCCGCCTCTCTGGTCCAGATCATCAGCGCCGTGTCGGCTCCGCCCACAGACAGCAGCGTGGCGTCGTCATTGGCCCAGCGCACGTTGGTCACGTTGGCGCTGTGGGCCACGTACTTCTTGGACCTGGCAAACTGACCCTGAAAGCAAAGAACTGGTAAGAAGAGACCATGGCTGATATGATATCAAGTCTGTATCACACTAATATTCATCATTAATGATGGCCAATATGATATCAAGTCTGTATCACACTAACAATCATCATTATGATAGTAATCAAATCTCTATCAAACTGATATCATTCACATGGTCTCACCGTGTGACGACGGTATTCAGATCTCTATCAGACTGATATCATTCACATCTCTATCAGACTGATATCATTCCCATGGTCTCACCGTGTGGCGACAATAATCAAATCTCTATCAGAGTGATATCATTTATATCTCTATCTGACTGATATCATTCTCACCCTGCAGGGGAAACTGAAGAGTTTCAGGAAGCCGAAGTCGTCCCCGGTGGCGAGCACTTTACCGTCCTTGGTGCGCGATGCGGCATTCACAAAACCGTATGTTGGCCAAATTCCCTGACAGCTGGGACCCAGAACCGAAGTCCAGCTGGCCCAGTCCAGCTTGTCAAACTGAAAAGAGGAGTTCTGGTGAGAAGGTCCAAGGAGGGTTGAGAAGAAGATTCAAGGAGGGTTGAGAACCTCCACAGCGCTGATGCTCTGTCTGCGTCCTCGAGGAGCCTCAAAAAACAGTTGCTCCTTGCTTCCCGTGTTGACCTGCAGAAGTTTTCCTGCCGGCACAACAGGAAGTAGTTGTGTTAGTCACAGTTAGCATGCTAGCGTGTTAGGAAGCTCACCTCGAGAGTCCCAGTCCACGTGCGTGACAAAGCTTCTGATTCCTTTGCAGATGCCGACTCTCTTGCTGGTCAGCACGTTGTAGATGTCCACAAAGGAATCCTGGGACGCCACGGCCAGGTACTTCCCTGCGTCTGGATCAGGGTCAGCAGAACAACCTACAATGACCCCGCCCCCTGCTGGTGGTGAGTACCTTGGGAGAAGCGGATGTCGGAAACGAGCTCCCTCCGGTGGTGGAACGTCACCATGTCCTCCAAGGTGTCGGCGTTGACCACCAGGAAGCTGCCGTCATTCAGACCCACCGCCAGCGCTTTGCCGTCCGGAGAAAAGGCGCAGCAGCGTCCACCTGGCGCACAAAGGTCACAGATCTCAAAAAGAATGGCGGCCATTTGTCCCACCATACCTTTTTTGAGCTTGCGCACGGCAACCATGCGGTGGTTGGCAGAAAGTTCCCACATTCTCAGCGTTTTGTCGTCGCCGACGGTGGCGCAGACAGGAAGTAGCGGGTGAGCGGCTAAACCCCAGACCTCGCCCTCCATGTGGCCCTAAACACAGGACAAGCCTCAGGACTCTGCCGGCATTCCTTTTGTGGCATCAGCTGACCTGGACCAGCAGCGTCATCGGACCGCTCTTGTCGATCTCCAGAACTTCTCCGTTCTTGGTCCCCACCAGGATATGGCCGTGACCCAGAGTGATGGCTCTGATGGACGGGTTGTCTTCCAGCAGTAGTCCTGCGGGGACAAGAGCGGTCATGTGACACCAGCTAGCAGTCACGTGACACCAGCTAGTGGTCACGTGACACCAGGTCATGTGACACCAGCTAGCGGTCATGTGACACCGGCGCACCTTTGGAGGACGGCGACAGGAGCGCCCTCTTGATAGCGTAGGTTTTCAGACATCTTTCGAACATGTCATCCCAGAGTTCCACCACACCGTCCTTCCCGCCCGTCACGAAACCCTGACCAGAGAAGACCAGGCTCATGAGCGCCGTGTTAGCCGATGACCGTGTGTCTGTTTGGAAGACCTTATCTAGGGAGCACATGGCGAACACGGGACCGTCGTGGGCCTTGACCGTCTTCACAAGCGTGGTTTCTCTCCAAATGTAAACGTCGCCGTTGGTGGCGCCCGAGAAGACAAAGTCCTCGGAGCGACCGTAACATGCAGACATCATGGTCTCCTGCTTGCCCAGGTTCCCGCAAATTCCACGTTTGAATGTCAGACCGCCTCCTGCTTGGAAAGAAGCACAAATGCTAACTACTTGGCATGCTTCAACTAAGCTAGCAGCCAGTTAGCTACTTAGCCTACTCGCTGCTGGACATTGAAACTATTAATTGTAGCAACATAGCTAATTAGTTAGCTAAGTGCTAGCTAATGAGTCAGCTAGGTGTTGGCTAATTAGTTAGCGACGTGTTAGCAACATAGTTAGCTAGTTGTTGGCTAATTAGCTAGATATGTGTTGGCTAATTACCTTGCAAAGTGTTGGCTGATTAGTTCGCTAGGTGTTGGCTAATTAGTTAGCTAGGTGTTGGCAACATAGTTAGTGAGGCGGTGTTGGGGGGAGCGGGGTTGGGGGACGGGGTTTGGTGGTAGCGGGGGTGTATATTGTAGCCCGGAAGAGTTAGTGCTGCAAGGGGTTCTGGGTATTTGTTCTGTTGTGTTCATGTTGTGTTACAGTGCGGATGTTCTCCCGAAATGTGTTTGTCATTCTTGTTTGGTGTGGGTTCACAGTGTGGCGCATATTTGTAACAGTGTTAAAGTTGTTTATACGGCCACCCTCAGTGTGACCTGTATGGCTGTTGATCAAGTATGTCTTGCAGTCCCTTACGTGTGTCTGCAGAAGCCTCATACAACATGTGACTGGGCCGGCACGCTGTTTGTATGGTGAAAAAGCGGACGCGTCGACAGGTTGTAGAGGACGTTTAAGGCAGTGCCATTACGGCACACCCTTAATATTGTTGACCGGGTGAAAATCGGGAGAAATTCGGGAGAATGGTTGCCCCGGGAGATTTTCAGGGGGGCACTGAAATTTGGGAGTCTCCCGGAAAAATCGGGAGGGTTGGCAAGTATGGTTGGCAACATAGTCAGCGAGGTGTTGGCAACATAGTTAGCTAGGTGTTGGCTAATTAGTTAGCGAGGCGTTGGCTAATTAGTTAGCGAAGTGTGCCACCACCTGAGTGCTGCCAGAACTTGATATGTTTCATCCCCAAGGTCACCAGCTTGTCCATCCTGAAGGGGTTGCTCTTCACCACAAAGATCTTGTCCTTGTGGCCCCTGGGAAAGAAGTGGACGGGAAGAAGGTACGAGCACACCTTACGTAGCAGACGTGACACTCCGTACCTGCTCTTAGCCAGTCGTTCACCTTTCTTCCAGTCCCAGATGACGATGGAGTGAAAGTCGTCCATTCCCACAGACACCAGACTCTTTCCGTCGGCTAAAAAGGCAAAGAAACCTTCAAGACGGTGTAAAGCTCTGCGAGCCAGGTTTGAGCGATCATGTGACATACCCGTGAAGTCCAGCGCACTAACTCCTTTGCTGTGGTGACCTTTGAGCAGTGACAGGCATTTGAGAGTGGGGATGTCCCAGACGTGGACGGCCGGGTCCCGGCCCACCTGAGCACACAAAGAAGCGATCAGAGACCAGCTGTCGGTCCGGTGGCCGTCCGTACCTGGCCTGTGGCGGCGTAGTCTTTCAGCGGGTGCACGGTGAGGCTGAGTATGTCGTCGTCGTGGCCCTGATAGAACCTCTGACTGTGTTGCAGGCGGTTGTAGACCACAGCCACAGCAGCCACATGGTAGACCACCTCCCCGCTCTGGCTGTAGAACAGGTTGTTACGGCAGTCGAAGCCACGGTACCTGAAGAGTAGTCCAAGGCCAACTTGTCTTATCGTCCATTCACTGATTACCCATCATGCACAGCACTTTTACCCATGAACAAATTGCAGGCGGAGCCCCTCCTCCGGCGCTTTCTGCCTCTTCAGAGAACCAATCAGCTTCCTCCGCAGCTGCGGGAGGTCGTCCTTGTACACCTGCGGATGCAAACAGCGAGTCTAACGTACGGAGCGACTTCATACCTTGCCTCTAATCACCTGACGCTCGTAGTTGTGCTGAGATTCCTGCTCGATGTCCGAGTCGATCTCTGGCACGTCGGACACGTCCGAGTCTGAGTCGCCGCTGTTGGAGTCAGCGTAACCCTCTGGAAGCAGCAAACAGTGGACAATTCAAAAATTGCGACTTTCAGGGACGCATGGAGGGTGACTTTAGTGCTACCTTTCAGGGACGCAGTTGCCTGGCAACATCACTGATAAAGTCATAAAAAAGATTTTTAAAAGACCCCAACCTTGGAGGAGGGGTTCCAGGACACCGTTCATGACACCCTCGGGCAGGAAGCGCCACTGGAAGACGGCGTGATCGGCCCCGCCGGTGCTGACAACCCACTGAAGGTCCTTAGACCATCGCACGTTGGTCACATGTGCAGAATGGCCGATGTACTTCTTGAACTTGGCACCTGTTGGGACGTAGAAAGGAGTGAAGATCTGAGCGAGTTCTGCCAACACACCCAGGCTGCTTCTGTTGGCGCCACGAACCTTTCTTGAGACACGGGAACCTGAAAAGTTTTACGAGGCCGAGGTCATCTCCGGTCACCAGCACGGCGCTGCTGTAGTTGGCGTCCACAGAGTTGACGGTGGTGACGTTGGAGTATTTAGGCCAGATGCTGTTAACCTCTGGCCCCAGAACACCCGTCCACGTCATCCAGTGGATACCCTTGGCCTCTTCTTTGGACAGCACTTTACCTGCGGGGCACAAGCTTCAAGCGTCAAAGTTTGGGTCAGTAGTGAGGGTCGGCGGAGGGTACCTGGCATCCGGAAAAAGAGGCGCTCTCCAGCGCCGTCGTTAGTCTGCAGGAAACGGGAGTCCACGGACCAGTCCAGGTGTGTGATGAAGGAGGTGGAGTGGCCGCACTCGCCCACTTTTTTAAAGCGTTGGGCGACAGCGTAGACGTCCACCACACCATCATTGGAGCCCACCGCCAACAAGGAGCCGTCTGGTGAGAACTTAAGCTCGTGTATCACCTCTTTCCTGTCCTTAATGTGCACCACCTCCGTCATGTCCCTGAGGTCACAACACGTCTCGCCTCGTTATTCGCACTAAACCATGTGACTGATCAAGGTCAGGGGTCACCTGACTCGCAGGACCGTGAAGGAGCCATCCTTCATTCCCAGAGCCAGCTGAGATCCGTCATTGTTGAAGGAAACGCTGCGCACCGATTCTTCCATGTTACAGCGAGCCAGCAGGGTTCGGTCCGGCAGACTCCAGAGCCTGAGATACGCACAGGAAGTGACCACGCACAAGAAGTGACCACGTGCAGGAAGTGACATCGGACAACGGGTGACGTCAGAACCGTGGCAGCTCACCTGACAGAGCGGTCATCGCTCCCAGTCGCAGCGACTGGCTGCTTGGGATGAAGGTCCAGTGCCCACAGTTCCCCCTCGCTGTGACCTTGCATCAGCAGAACCGGTTTGTCCCGGTCCCGGACCATGACCTCGAAAATCTCGCTATCCTGTGTGCCTGCCAGGATGCGGTCAGCCTTCCAGCAGACGCTACGGATGGACAGACCTGAAACCACACCAGCGTGACGTTAAGCATGACGTCGAACGTGACGTCAAGCATGACGTCGAACGTGACATCAGGTGTCTCGTCATGTGTGCCATTTGCGACCAACCTTTGTATCCCTGCTCGGCTTCTCGAAGATCGATTTTGGTGATAGGCTTGAAGTCGACGTCCCACAGTCGCACACAACCGTCTCGTCCTCCGGTGGCGAAACCTTCTTCACAGGCGTGCATGCTGAAGATTCCCGCCTAAAACCAGACAAACTTTATTACCCATCAGCCTCCCTTCTTGTGCGTGTGTGTCACCGCGTGTGGCAGTGTGGGCGTGTGTCAGCAAGTGTGACAGTGTGGGTGTGTGTGCTTACTCCATGTGCCGCCTGGATGGTCCTGACCAGGGAGATTCCGCGCCACACGTACACGTCGCCATTGAGCGCGCCTGAGTAGGTGGTCTGCTCCTTGGCGGTGGCCACACACAAGATGGTCTGAAGGTCACCCGCTTTCCCGAAGATTCCCCTCTTGGGCGTCAGAGCGTTTCCACACAGAGTCCAGAACTGAGACAAGATCATCAATCAATCATTACAGTTTTAATATGAAGGATGGGGGTTAGCGTCACAATTATTCATTATTTACCACTTTTTTGTGCAGGACTACAATCATTACTAATCATTATTAATTTTGTTATCGCCTCCCTGAGCTGCTACATTATGGTAGGAGGAGTTTGCGCATCCCAATAATCCTAGGAGCTACAGTATGTTGTACGGGGGCTTCTATTCCCCTGGTAAAGTCCCCCATGAAAAACAGATCCTAGGTGAGAGACCAGCCAAAGAGCAGCTCGAAGACGACCATGATTAGACAATATTGAGGACCAATGTTTTCCTCTCCCGGACACAGGTCACCAGGGCGCTAAGCCTGCACGTGGGGCTCGATGGCAAGCGCCTGGTGGCTGGGCCTGCCCTCAAGCTGCCCGGCCAGGCACACCCCGAAGAGGCAACGTGGGTCTTCCCTCCTATGGGTGGTGAGCCCATAGAGGTCGGGCGCAGTGTGAGCTGGGCGATCCTCGGCTACAGAAGCTAGCTCTTGGGATGTGGAACGTCACCTCGCTGGCGGGAAGGAGCCTAAGCTAGTGCGCGAAGTAGAGAAGTTCCTGCTGAATCTAGTCGGACTCACTTCGATGCACAGCAAGAGCTCTGGAACCAGTCTTCTCGACAGGGGCTGGACTCCCTTCCACTATGGCGTTGCCAGCAGTGAAAGGCGAGGGGTGAGGGTGACTATACTTGTTGCCCCGCTGAGTTTAACTTGGTGGACGAGAGGGTAGCTTTCCTCCGCTTCCGGGTGGGCGGAGGGGTCCTGACAGTTTTTTGTGCTTACCCACCAAACAGTACTTAAGAGTACCCACCCTTTTTTGGAGTCCCTCGAGGAAGTACCGGAGAGTGCTCCCTCAGGTGATTCCCTTGTTCTACTAGGGTTTTCAACGCTCACGTTGGCAACGTCAGTGTGGCGTGATTGGGAGAAATGGCCGCCCTGATCTGAACTTGAGTGGTGTTTTGCTATTAACACTTTGTGCTGGTCACAGATTGTCGATAACAAACACCATGTTCAAACATAAGGGTGTCCACATGTGAACTTGGCACCAGGACACATGTGCGGTCCTCTCCAAGGTTTCTCATAGTCATTCACATCGACGTCCCACTGGGGTGAGTTTTTCCTTGCCCTTATGTGGGCTCTGTAACGAGGATGTCGTTGTGGCTTGTGCAGCCCTTTGAGACACTTGTGATTTAGAGCTATATAAATAAACATTGATTGATTGATTGATTGATGTGGTGTGCTCTATTTCTGGTGCTTAAATTGGTAGTTAAAAAGCTCCTCTGTGGCAAGGTCCCGGTGGTGGATGAGATCCGCCCAGAGTTCTTTAAGAATCTGGATGCTGTGAGCCTGCCTTGGTTGACAAGACTCTGCACCATTGCTTAGACATCGGGGGTGGTACCTCTGGATTGGCAGACTGGGGTGGTGGTTTCTCTCTTTAAGAAGGAGAACCGGAGGGTGTGCTCCTACTTTTTGGGATCACACTCCTCAGCCTTCTCTGTAAGGTCTATTCAAGTCTACTGGAGAGGAGGCTACACCGGATAGTTGAACCTCAGATTCAGGAGGGACAGTGTGGTTTTCGTCCTGGTCGTGGAACTGTGGACCAACTCTATACTCTCTTGAGGGTGCATGGGAGTCTGCTCAAACTGTCTACATGTGTTTTGTGGACTTGGATAAGGCCTTGGACCGTGTCCCTCGGGAAGTCCTGTCGGGAGTGCTCAGAGAGTATGGGGTATCGAAATGTATTAATTATTATTATTTACAATTTTATTATGTAGACTACAATTATTAATAATTACAATTTTATTATGCAGACTACATTATTAATAAATACAATTGTATTATGCACACTACAGTTATTATAATTAAAATTGTATTATGTCGACTACAATTATTAATTACAATTTTATTATGCAAACTACAATTATTAATAGTTAAAATGGTATTATATAGACTACAATTATTAATAATTACAATTGTATTTTGCAGACTACAATTATAAATAAATACAATTTTATTATGTAGATTACGATTATTAATAATTAATATTTTATTATGTAGACTACAATTATTAATAATGACAATTTTATTATACAAACTAAGATTATCAATACTTACACATTTTTTATGTAGACTACGATTATTAATAATTAAAATGTTATTATGTAGACTACGATTATTAATAATTACAATTTTATTTTACAGACTACAATTATTAATAATTACAATTGTATTTTGCAGACTACAATTATTAATAATTACATCTTTATTATGTAGACTACAATTATTAATAAATACAATTTTATTATGTAGACTACAATTATTAATAATTAAAATATTATTTAGACTACAATTATTAATAATTACAATTGTATTTTGCAGACTACAATTATAAATAAATACAATTTTATTATGTAGATTACGATTATTAATAATTCATATTTTATTATGTAGACTACAATTATTAATGATTACAATTTTATTATACAGACTAAGATTATCAATACTTACACATTTTTTATGTAGACTACGATTATTAATAATTAAAATGTTATTATGTAGACTACAATTATTAATAATTACAATTTTATTATACAGACTAAGATTATCAATACTTACACATTTTTTATGTAGACTACGATTATTAATAATTAAAATGTTATTATGTAGACTACAATTATTAATAATTACAATTTTATTATACTGACTACAATTATTAATAATTAAAATTTTACTATGTGGACTACAATTATGAATACTTACAAATGTATTATGTAGACTACAATTATTAATAATTAAAATGCTAACATCCATCCATCCATCTTCTTCCTCTTTTCCGAGGTCGGGTCGCGGGGGCAGCAGCCTAAGCAGGGAAGCCCAGACTTCCCTCTCCCCAGCCACTTGGTCCAGCTCCTTCCGGGGGATCCCGAGGCATTCCCAGGCCAGCCGAGAGACATAGTCTTCCCAACGTGTCCTGGGTCTTCCCCGTGGCCTCCTCCCGGTCGGACATGCCCGAAACACCTCCCTAGGGAGGCGTTCAGGTGGCATCCTGACCAGATGCCTGAACCACCTCATCTGGCTCCTCTCAATGTGGAGGATCAGCGGCTTTACTTTGAGCTCCTCCTGGATGACAGAGCTTCTCACTAGAGATGGCCGATAATATCGGCCTGCCGATATTATCGGCCGATAAATGCTTTATCGAGCCTGGCTCCAGAGGGGGGCCCTGGTGACCCGCGTCCGGGCGAGGGAAATCTGGGTCCTTCGTTTTTATTTTTCATGAAGGTCTTCGAGCTGCTCTTTGTCTGATCCCTCACCTAGGACCAGTTTGTCTTGGGAGACCCTACCAGGGGGCATAAAGCCCCCGGACAACATAGCTCCTAGGATCATTGGGACACGCAAACTCCTCAGAGAAGAGAAATGTTATTATGTAGACTACAATTATTAATCATTACAATTGTATTATGTAGACAACAATTATGAATAATTACAATTGTATTACGTAGACTACAATTATTAATAATTACAATTGTATTATGTAGACTACAATTATTAATAATTACAATTGTATTACGTAGACTACAATTATTAATAATTTCAATGTTATTATGTAGACCACAATTATTAATAATTACAATTTTATTATACGGACTACAATTATTAATAATTAAAATGTTATTATACAGACTACAATTATTAATAATTACAATTTTATTATACGGACTACAATTATTAATACTTACACAATTATTATGTAGACTACGATTATTAATAACCAAAATGTTATTATGTAGACTACAATTATTAATAATTACAATTGTATTATGTAGACTACAATTATTAAAAATTACAATTGTATTTTGCAGACTACAATTATTAATAATTAAAATTTTATTATGCAGACTATAATTATTAATAATTAAAATTTTATTATGCAGACTACAATTATTAAAAATACAATTTTATTATGTAGACTACAATTATTAATAATTACAATTTTATTATACAGACTACAATTATTAATAATTACAATTTTATTATACGGAATACAATATTAATACTTACAAATGTATTATGTAGACTACGATTATTAATAATTAATGTTATTGTGTAGACTACAATTATTAATAATTATAATTTGTATTATGTAGACTACAATTATTAATAATTACAATTGTATTATGTTGACTACAATTATTAATAATTACAATTGTATTATGTAGACTACGTCCATCCATCCATTTTCTACCGCTTATTACCTTTGGGGTCGCGGGGGGGGGCGCTGGAGCCTATCTCAGCTACAATCGGGCGGAAGGTGGGGTACACCCTGGACAAGTCGCCACCTCATCGCAGGGCCAACACAGATAGACAGACAACATTCACACTCACATCCACACACTAGGGACCATTTAGTGTTGCCAATCAACTTATCCCCAGGTGCATGTCTTTGGAGGTGGGAGGAAGCCGGAGTACCCGGAGGGAGCCCACGCAGTCACGGGGAGAACATGCAAACTCCACACAGAAAGATCCCGAGCCCGGGATTGAACCCAAGACTACTCAGGACCTCCGTATTGTGAGGCAGATGCACTAACCCCTCTGCCACCGTGCTGCCCTATGTATGTAGACTACGATTATTAATAATTAAAATGTTATTATGTTGACTGCAATTATTAATAATTACAATTTTATTATGTAGACTACAATTAATAATTAAAATGTTATTATACGGACTACATTATTAATAATTACAATTGTATTATGTAGACTATGATTATTAATAATTAAAATGTTATGTAGACTACAATTATTAATAATTACAATTGTATTTTGCAGACTACAATTAACAGTACTTAAAATGTTCTATAATAATTGAAAGATGCTAAGTGTTAAGCCCCACCCACCTTGATGTGTTTGACGCCACAGCTGACCAATCGACCGGACACAAGTGGATCCCAGGCCACGTCAAAGATCTGCGGGAAGACACGGGGATCAATATTCAATAATCAGGTGTGGAGCGGACCACGGCTCAGGTGAGGCGTACTCTGTCCGAGTGGCCGGTCGCCGTGGCGAGGACTCGTCCGCCCCTCCAGTCCCACACACACAAGGTGTTCTTGGCGTCCAGTCCCACCGAGGCCAGTCGCTATGACGACACACCACAAGACATCACCATCATCATCATCATCACCAAGGGGGCGTGGCCTCACCTGTCCGTCGGCGTCAAAAGCCAGACAGGCCACGCCGTGCGTGTGCAGGTCTCGCAGGATGGAGACGGTCTGCATGGCGTAGGTGTCCCACACGCAGATGTAGGGCTCCTTGCCCACCTGACCCGTGGCCACCTGGACTTTGTCGGGATGGAGCGCCAGGCTGCGGGAGACGGCGCGTGAGCCAGCCATCCATGTTGTGAGCGTGAGAAGGTTACCTGATGATGTCATCGTCGTGGCCCAGGTAGAACTTCTGGGCGTGTTCTCTGGCGTTGTAGACCACGCCCACCCCGGCCACGAAGTAGACCAGCTCCTTGCCGGCCGTGTAGAAGAGGTTATTGCGGCACTGGTGACCCCGGTAGCCGTGCACCCACTCCAACCTCAGCTGGCAGCGTGGTGCCGTCTTGTCGGCCATGATGATGAAGATCTGGACACAAGTGTGAAAGGTCACCGCCCCTCCCCCACACATGCACCTGCTGACACTTTCCACTTCATCCGCACCCTCGACGCTTCCAGTCCAAAAGCAGATTAGCGCAGCACGCTAGACAAGCAGGCCGTCAGCAGCGCCTTGTTTCCGGCGGCAAATGTTCCCGCATGCCGGCGGGAGAGCCCTGTGACCCGGTAGAGACCCGCAGCGGAACCACAACAAAACCGATGGACGGTCCAGATAGACACGTCATGAGCTAGGACGTGACCGCCATGGGATTAACAGAAGCACATCCGGGCCTTACCTTCAAAATAAAACAACCGATGGACTGTCCAGATAGACACGTCAAGAGCTAGGACGTGACCCCCATGGGATTAACAGAAGCACATCCGGGCCTTACCTTCAAAATAAAACAAACCTGACGAAAATAACGGAAAAATCACCAAAGATGTTCTTAACTAGTCATCTATATTAAACGATGTTTTACGTTCAAGACCGATAAATGGCGATTGTTTGTATTTCAAAAGGAAAACACCTGCGCCGAACCATTTGTAACCTAGTGGGTGGCAAAGGTGAATTTTTGATGGTCATTTTCAATATTTGACTTCCGAGTCCTATTTTTTTGTGTCAGCAGCCCAACATACGGTTTTATTCAACACAATAGTGTTTTGATGCCATCTTCATATTTGATGAAAGTGTCAAAAAGAACAATGTTTTGGGTTTTGACTCTTTTACTTTGAAGGATTGCTTATTTGTACTAATTTCCGCCTCCTGAGCCGCTGGCGCGATCAGAGGGCAATGCATGATGGGAGATGAAGTCTTACACCTGAAAGAAAAAAATACAAACTTGTACATTTTTATTTTATATCAACAATAGCCGCATTTGTTATTATTGTTATTTTCATTGATGCCAGATAAGACAAACTTTAGCATCCCTCTGCAAGCATTAGCCTCATTCTTGTTGCCTTACAAACCGTGACTTTAGTATTTGCTCGGAAGGTGGAAGAAATCAAACATGCAAAGTGTGGTTTAGTGTTTTTATTTATTCGTCAGCAGTTAAAAGATACATTTAAATATTGAGCTTGTTCATTCCTAAAGATGGAGATGTGAGTATGTATCAAACTGCGAGCATATTTCAGTGTGAAGACTTAACAACAAGCAAGCAAGTTTCAATTGAATAAGAGAGTTATCGTCAGTGCTCCTAATCAAATGTTTCAGGCGACATGCTAGTTAGCTTAGCATGCTATGCTAGTCGGTGTTGACAGTGGGAACATAAACAAATGTCGGTCCAGTTTATTATCAACGACGCGTCACTTGACAAATAGTCAAAGTCAAAGTACACCCTTGAATATGTGAGCTAACAAGAAAAAGTATTTGTTGTCAGGTATGTCACTTCCTGTTTGACAGCAAGGTGGCCTTGTGCTCACTGCTTCTTCTTGCCAAACAGATTAAAGCGTTTCTCTTTGTCCTTCTCCTTCCTCACGTCATGTGCTTCGTCAGCCGGCGTCACGGCGAGGTCGCCGCTCAGCCCGTTGGCGGAACTGCCGTTGAGGCCGGCACTGGCGTTGATGACGGCCTGGATCCAGGCGCTCATCTCCTCCTGCAAAGTCCAACATGGTGGTCAAGAGTTGGCATCTCCATGCTTCTGACCAGGTAAAAGAATATAAACTCACTTCATCTTTGGCTTGGAACAGAAATTCGTTACCGTCGGTGACTCTGGGGGGGGGGGGAAAAAAGCGCCACCCTCAACTTCCTGTTTGGAAGGTGCTGTGTGCCCACTGACGTTACCTCAGTTTGAAGACATGTTTCTTCTTCTTGTAGTCGGACGCCACGTTGCAGGTGGCGTCTTTCAGGCTGACAGGCGGCTCGCTGTGATAGGCCACGCCCTGCACCGCCGCCTTGCTGTCCTTGTAGAAGCCCATTTCCTGTTTGCTGATGACACAGAGCACGTGGTGCCAAGACCTACCCAACACGGAGCAGACGGGTGAGTGGCACACGGGAGTTAGGAGCCAAGAGAAATGATGGTAACCTGTTGGACGCCTTCTTGTTTGGCCCCTCCCACTGGTGTTTGCGATGCAGAAGGCCCTCCAGCTGCGAGGGAACCATTGTGGACGCCACGCTGCTTTTCTTCTTCTTCCTGCCGCTCTCTGGCGAGGGGGCGGGACTCGGTTCCTTTGAGCTGCTGTCTGCCAGCCCGTTCATCAGCACGCCAGCCAGACCGTTCTGATTACCAGGAAAGTAGATCAAGTCACTTCCTGTAAAATGTGAGTACATCAATCGTGGCATGGCTGACCTGAGGGGAGTCCTGTTCAGACGAAATGCCATTGTGGTTGACGCTGTCGAAGCAAACAAAGAAAGGTTAACGTGTTCATGTGTTGCACTTCCTGTCACGGCGCTGTTTCTCCACCTCTGCTCTTGCGGCTGGACAGCAGGCGTCTCTAAAGATGGCCGTCGCATCTTCCTCTCCGCCTCCTCCTGCTCCTGCTGCCTCCTCACCTCCAACAATTCCATCTGGAGGAGGCGACACCTTATCACACCACCATCTGGCGCTAACACTTCCCGCCCCCGTTGCTCACCGTGGTTAGGCGCTCCAACGCAGAGAAGCGTTCCTCCCAGGTCGCGGCTGACTTCTCGAAGGCCTCATGGCGTTTGATGAGCTTCTCCACCTCGTCCACGTTCTGACCCACCTCCTTACTGGACAGGTAGGGCTCCTGACCCAGAAGCCAAGCCTCCGCCACACCCGCATCCCGCGAGAACTGGTGCACCTCCAGGACTGAACAAAGTTCATGATTGGCATGACACAGAAAGTCATATTTCCCCTTACCGAGTCGTAGCCATTCCCATCGATCCTCCCACTTATCGATCATGTCTTTCCTCTTGTCCGTCAACTGCAGAAGCTTCTCTTTAATCTGCCCACAGATAGAACAACTGTGAGTCATTTGCAGACTTTTATTTTGGTGACGTGCTGAGCGAGGGGGCTGACTTCCTGTGACGCTTTGTGTTTGTTGGCGAGCAGCGCCTTGCCCAGCTCCACGCACGCGCTCAAGGTGTCGTTGCGGGCGTCTACCTCAGCCTTGACGCCCTGATGCTGGTTCATCAGCAGCTCCACAGACGACACGTCCCGAGGTTGCTCCTGGGCCTGGATGAGCCAGACCACGTGGTCCATCCACATCATAAGGTCTCGGACCATGTTGAAGAAGCGGAACTTATCGCCGGTGTCCAGGAGGAGGAGTCTGCGTTGGTCGCTGGCATCCAGCAGGTCATTCCAGGCGGCCAGGACCTCGCTCTCCTGCCGCTGGATGTCGTCTGCTTTGTCTCCGGCGTAGGCGGACTGAAGGCGGGTCGCATCCTCCTGCAGCTGCCTTACCTGTCAATGGTCAAAGGTCAGTGTACGCCACGTCACCTCCTCCCGTCACACCCACCTGCATCCCCAGCGCGTGGATGTCGCGCTCAAAGGTGATGTGCGCCCTCTGCAACAAGTCCACCGTGTTCTGGTCTCGGCCCACTTCGTTGGGAAGCTTCTGCCGTTTGTCTGCAACGCGAGCCAGTATCTCTTTGGCATCGTGGTAAAACTTGTGCAGCTCAAAGGAGGCGGCCAGGATCTGCGTCCGGGTGTCGATGAGCTCCAGCAGGTCCGCCCAGGCCTCGTTTAGCCCGTCCTTCCACTCGGCCACGGTGGCGGCATCTCCATGGCCGCAGTTGATCAACTCGTCAGTCTGCCGATTAACGGCATCCATGCGCTCCTGTCCGATGTTTCCTGTGTCCTGCGCAAACTCCCTGAAACGTTCCTGTAACATCTGAAGCGAGTCCCACAGGACAAGTGAGGTGGAGCGCAGGACTCACACATGTAATAAAGATGTTTCTGAAGGTTGAATGGATGCCATCTTGATCAAAACTCTAACTGCCAACGGAAGCTCACAACATAGTGATGGATTCCAACCAAAACCTGCTTCAAAGATCTCTGGATCAACAAATGTAGAAAAAGACATTTGGGGTCAGGACTGAGGAAACCATTTGGATGGTTGCAGGAATACAATCTGCACATTCTGGACCGAGGTGACATTGGACTTCCATTCAACCTTCACTAGCCGTATTAGTAGACTTGGCGCTGTTAGCGTACCATGACGTGTTCATAGTCTTGTCCAAGTTCGTGAGATCCAGCCACTACCTCCCTCTCGGCGATCCATTGTTCCACGTCGTCAACTTCCCGGTTGAGATGGAAGAGGCGGAGCCTCTCGTCCAGTTTGGCCTGCCTCTCCTCGGACAGATCCTTTAGGCTAGCGTACAACTTGTCCACCTGAGACTGACGCAGGCTGATACGCTCGCTGGCGTGCATACGCACAAACACGGAAAACTGTTACCATGGCGATGGCGCTCATGCGCAAACAAGATGTTGCTAACCTGTCTGGGTGTGCAGCGGCTACAAGTCCCCGACTCGTCTTGGAGAGCATGTGCACGGTCTCGGCGTAGTCCTCCACCGCCTGTTCCACGATCTGGTGTTTCTTCAGCATACTGACCGCACTCTGCTCGTCCTGAAAAGAACCACACCCTCAAACGTCACCCACGGCGAGGGACCCGGCCCACTCAGCGATGAGTGACTCCACCCACCTTGGCCTTCTCCTCCGACATCATGTACAGCTCTTGCTCGCTCATCCACGCCTCGGCCTCGGCCGCGTCGAAGTAGTACTGCTGGGCTTTGTGCGTCTTCTCCAGCCTGTTGCGGCGCTGTTCTGCCTCCTCCGTCAGCTGCCTCCACAGAAGCCGCAAGTCGGCCACTCGTTGTAGAGTGACGTCGGCCTCAGAGTCTCCGTCTTTGAGGAGACTGCGACTGCGCTCCAGGATGTCATCAATGCGCGGATGGTGGCCTTGGATCTCCTTCTGGAGTGTCTGCGGAGGACAAAGATGTTGTTGGACCACAAAGGTGATCACATGACCCACCTATTCACCTGGTTCTTCTTCATGAGCAGCTGAACGGTCTGGAGGTTGTGTCCGTGTTCCCTGGAGGTGGCGAGGGGCAGCCTCTCTTTGACCCAAAGCTGAATAACAAAGAGATGCGATGAAGATCCTTGGGTCATGGTCACCTTAAGATCCCACGTAGGTCAGCAGCTGCCTACAATCTCATCCTCCACGTCACGGTTGAACTGATGAACTTCTCTGGACGCCACCAATATGTTCTTTCGGCGGCAGAGTGGCTCCAGCAGCTCCTGGAACCTCTTCTCCACCTGCTGCCGCCGCCCATCCACATGGTCAGTGTCCGTCACCTCCTGACCGATCGTGTGCAGCTCCACCACCTCCCGCTGACGCACCTCCACCTGCTTCTCCAGCATCTGCCGTCACACAGCACAGGTGGAGCACTGTGCAAGTACGTCTAAGTAGTGGTGCTTAGTAGTGCTACCTGTTGTTTCTTTAACAGGATGTTGACGGATGTCAAGTCTTTTCCAAAGTCATCAGACTGGATCTGACCCTCTAGCCCGACCAGCCACTGGTCCAGGTCGGAGCAGCTTTGGGTGAAAAGCTCCGCCTTGTTGGCGTCGAACAGACACTGAGCTTTGGTCTGGGTGCTGGACTCAAGCTCGGCCCACATCCTGTGTAGCAGGGCCAGCTGCTCCGTCACCACCCTCTCTGTCTCCAACTTCTCTGAGACCAGCAGCGTGGCGTCCTGATGCAGGGGTTCAAGTTGAAAAACAGAAAGAAATGGAACATTATCAGTGTTACTGGAACCAGTACCTTCTGGATCTTGTCCAGCCATTTTCTGTTGGACTGCAGTTCAGCCATGAAGGCCTGGTGCTTCAGCCATTTGCTGTGCAGGTTCCGAGCCTCGTCGTAGGTCATGTCCTGAGCCGTCAGCATCTTCTCATTGATCCACAAAGTCAGCTAGCCCAGAAAAACACATGTTAGCAATCAACTCTTGGTAGAGCGGCTTGAGGGTTCCAGGTTCGATTGCAGCTTCCGCCATCGTAGTCACGGCCGTTGTGTCCTTGAGCAAGACACTTCACCCTTGCTCCTGATGGCTGCTGGTTAGTGCCTTGCATGGCAGCCATCTCTCTCTGTGTGTGTGTGTGTGTGTGTGTGTGTGTGTGTGTGTGTGTGTGTGTGTGTGTGTGTGTGTGTGTGTGTGTGTGTGTGTGTGTGTGTGCGTGTGTGCGTGTGTGCGTGTGTGCGTGTGTGTGTGCATGTGTCTGTGTCTGAGTGATGTATAATGTAAAGTGCTGTGGGTATTATTTTAGGTATAATTAAGTGCTATATAAATATAAATACATGCCATATAATTTTAGGTAGGGATGTCCGATAATATCGGGCTGCCGATATTATCGGACGATAAATGCTTTAAAATGTAATATCGGAAATTATCGGTATCTGTTTCGTTATTGTCGGTATCGGTTTTTAAAAGTAAAATGTATGACGTTTTAAAGCGCCGCTGTGTACACGGACGTAGGGAGAGGTACAGAGAGACAATAAACCTTAAGGCACTTCCTTTGCGTGCGTGCCGTCCCAGTCACATAATATCTACCGGCTTTACTCATTACGAATTGATGCAAGGCATACTTGGTCAACAGCCATACAGGTCACACTGAGGGTGGCCGTATAAACAAGTTTAACACTGTTACAAATACGCGCCACACTGTGAACCCACACCAAACAAGAATGACAAACATATTTCGGGAGAACATCCGTACCGTAACACAACATAAACACAACAGAACAAATACCCAGAATCCCTTGTACTACTAACTCTTCCGGGACGCTACAATATACACTCCCCCCCGCTAACTCCTAACCCCCACCCTCACCCCTCAACCTCCTCATGCTCTCGCAGGGAGAGAATGTCCCAAATTCCAAGCTGCTGTTTGGATAGATAGATAGATAGTACCAGAGGTGTGGACTCGAGTCACATGACTTGGACTCGAGTCAGACTCGAGTCATGAATTTGATGACTTTAGACTCGACTTGACAAAATGTAAAAAGACTTGCAACTCGACTTAGACTTTAACATCAATGACTTGTGACTTCACTTGGACTTGAGCCTTTTGAATTGACATGACTTGACATGACTTGCTACTTTCCCCAAAACCCAAAGATGAAAAAGTTATTCGGGAGTGCTCCGTATTTTGCATTGTGTACTTGTCTATCAGCGTTGCGTGTGTCAGCTGGTGTGCTCTCAGTACAACAGCCAATCAAATTACATCTACTTTGTTTTCATCACACAGCATTCATCCAATCAAATTGCAGGACAACCAACGAAAAAGACATGTCCAAACCACACGCCAGTGAACAAGAAATGATACCTAAAATAATTTTGTTTGGGTATAAAAATTACGAGGTGGTCAACACAAAACGGTTTGCTGTATGCAACACATGCGGTTCGAAAATGACTGATGGAGAGGCAACAACTTCCAACTTCGTCCGGCATTTGAAGTTGCAAAAAGAACGGTAAGTTTTGAATGTAAGATAACGTTTATTGGCTAAGTAACGTGACTTTTATTTGCTGTGTAGTTAAATCAGTGAGGCTGTAAACTCACTGCTAACGTTATAACGTTATTGCAAACACGGGAATCTGTTGCAGTTCACTACCTTATTCATACTTTTTGTTCAGTGATTTTTTTTTAAGCAGGGTTACGTTAGTCAATATATCACACGTAACGTTAGACGGCGGTCAGCAGCACCGCGTATTTTAGCCACCTAAAAAAAGACAAAAATAGTAAAATAAAGGTCAGTTAAAATGTATACTATATTATGAATATGTGTACCGTTTTAGCTAGCTTTCTGACATACTGTTGGTTGTTTACCTCAGTGGTCCCCAACCACCGGGCCGCGGCCCGGTACTGGTCCGTGGATCGATTGGTATCGGGCCGCACAAGAATTTTTTAATTTTTTTTTAATTTTTTTAATTAAATCAACATAAAAAACACAAGATACACTTACAAGTAGTGCACCAACCCAAAACAACTCTCTCCCCCCTTTTGTTCTGGGCATTGAACATGAAGACTCTTCCTTCACTGTTCCGAGTGGCCATGAGAGTCTTGGCAGTGCCTGCCTCCAGTGCTCCAGTGGAGCGAGTTTTCAGCCATGGTGGCATCATACTACGCCCCCATCGTGCACAAATGACTGACAGACTCTTGACTAATTTGGTCTTTTGCAAATGCAATGCAGCATAGGGCCCTGACATATAAAAAGTACAACTTTTTTGTTATGTTCACGTACATGTCATGTTTTTTCAATGTTAACACTTTTGTACAAATAAGTACATTTGCACTTTATTTTTCAATGTGTTTGTTCTGTAAAGGAATGAGTTAATGTTTAAAATGACTGGTTAATAGTGCTATTATAAAGTGCAATGTCAGCACAATTTTCTTTCCTGCAATTTAAAATGCACTTGTTTTAATAAATAAATACAGCGTTTGAAAAGCATACACAATCTGTGTTAATATATTAGTCTGTGGTTAAAAGGACTTGAAAGGACTCGAAGCTCAAAATGCAGGACTTAGGACTTGACTTGAGACTTTCCAGTCTTGACTTTGGACTTGACTCAGGGCTTGCCTGTCTTGACTCGGGACTTGACTCGGACTTGAGGGCAAAGACTTGAGACTTACTTGTGACTTGCAAAACAATGACTTGGTCCCACCTCTGGATAGTACTTTATTGATTCCTTCAGGAGAGTTCCCTCAGGAAAATTCAAATTCCAGCAGCAGTGCACAGAATTGAGATGGAATTTAAAAAGTAAATAACGGGGGTATGAATGGAAACAGAATAGAAAAATATCCGAATATTGGATATCGGTAAAAAAAGCCATTATCGGACATCTCTAGTTTTAGGTATAATTAAGTGTTATATACATATAAATACAGGCTATATCATTTTAGGTACATTTAAGTGTTGTATAAATATAAATACACACCATATAATTTTAGCTATAATTAAGTCTTATATAAATATAAATACACACTATATCATTTTAGCTACATTTAAGTGTTGTATAAATATAAATACACACTTTAGGTATAATTAAGTGTTTTATAAATATAAATACACACCGTATAATCTTAAAAATAATTAAGTGTTTTATAAATATAAATACACACTTTAGGTATAATTAAGTGTTATATAAATATAAATACACCATATAATTTTAGGTATAATTAAGTGCTATATAAATATAAATACACACTTTAGGTATAATTAAGGGTTATATAAATATAAATACACCGTATAATTTTAGGTATACTTAAGTGTTATATAAATACACACTTTAAGTATAATTAAGTGTTATATAAATATACACCATATAATTTTAGGTATAATTTCATTGTTGTATAAATATAAATACACCGTATAATTTTAGGTATAATTAAGTGTTATATAAATACACACTTTAAGTATAATTAAGTGTTATATGAATATACACCATATAATTTTAGGTATAATTAAGTGTTGTATAAATATACATATACACCATATAATTTTAGGTATATTTAAGTGTTATATAAATATAAATACACACCATATAATTTTAGGTGTAATCAAAAGTTGTATAAATATAAATACACACCATATATTTTAGATATAATTAAGTGTTATATAAACATAAGTACACCATATAATTTTAGGTATAATTAAGTGTTATATAAATATAAATACACACCATATAATTTTAGGTACAATTAAGTGTTGTATAAATATAAATACACACCATATAATTTTAGGTATAATTAAGTGTTATATAAATATAAATACACACCATATAATTTTAGGTATAATTAAGTGTTGTATAAACATAAATACACACCATATAATTTTAGGTACAATTAAGTGTTATATAAATACAAATACACACCATATAATTTTAGGTATAATTAAGTGTTATATAAATATAAATACACACCATATAATTTTAGGTATAATTAAGTGTTGTATAAATATAAATACACACCATATAATTTTAGGTACAATTAAGTGTTATATAAATACAAATACACACCATATAATTTTAGGTATAAATAAGTGTTATATAAATATAAATACACACCATATAATTTTAGGTATAATTAAGTGTTATATAAATATAAATACACACCATATAATTTTAGGTATAATTGAGCGTTATATAAATATAAATAAACATGTACATTTCCTTCCATCCGCTAACTTTGCTGTTTGGCCTCCTGCCATTGGACTCACCAATGCCTCTTGTGGCAGGAAGTGGTAATGTGAGGAAAGATGAGAGTCAAGTAAGTTTGATACATTTTAATTATTTTGATTGTGTTTTAATGCTGGTTTTGTCAATGTAAATGTATGTTTCCCATGTCAATAAAGCCCCTTTGAATTGAATTGAATTGAATTGAAAGGACTACTGCAGCTGCACAAATGTTCAAATCCCTGACCTGTACTTTGAGCAAGCACAGGTGACCCAATGCTCTCACTATCACACCCAGAGGAAGCACATGGTACTACAGCAAACATTGCAACCTGACCTCCTGGCAGTCCTGCAGGAACTTCTGCACATCTCGGTTGTCCTTCAGTTGGATCAGAAGCTCCACTGCAGCCTCCATGTTCTTCTTATGCCTGAAAAAAGCAGTTGAGGCGCAATTATGGCCTTGGACCGAGACTGACTGCTTGGAAGAAACATCAAGCAAGCTCACCTGTCGTCCACCCAGGTGACTCGCTCCAGGATCCGCTCACTATTGATGTTCCCGTGGCTGGCCAGCCGCCTGCCGCTTTCCACCACACTGCTGATCTTGTCCTCGTTGGCGTCCATGGCGGTCATGAAGTCCTCCTGCTTCCTAATGGCCGCCTCGGCCGCATCCAGCGTGGTGGGCATCTCCGTGTGGGCTAGGATGTAGGCCTGCAGAGGAACTGGAGCTAAAAGATTGCTGTTGGACCAGGAACATCCAACTCGGACAACGGCAACTCGTTCCAATTAATTTGCCAAAAGACCCAGAAGAAAATGATTGTCATGACTGCAGTCCACCCCAGATGAGGGAGCTGTCATGATTGCAGTCCACCAGCAGAGGGAGTTGACATGACTGCTGTCCACCAGCAGAGACGCTGTCATGACTGCAGTCCACCAGCAGAGGTAGTTGACATGACTGCTGTCCACCAGCAGAGGGAGTTGACATGACTGCTGTCCACCAGCAGACAAAGTTGTCATGATAGTCCACATGTAGAGAGAGCTGTCATGACTGCAGTCCACCAGCACAGAGGCATCATGACCGCAGTCCACCAGCAGAGGAAGCTGATTTGACTGCAGTCCACCAGCAGAGGAAGCTGATATGACTGCAGTCCACCAGCAGAGGAAGCTGATATGACTGCAGTCCACCGGCAGACAAAGTTGTCATGACTGCAGTCCACCAGCAGAGGAAGCTGATATGACTGCAGTCCACCGGCAGACAAAGTTGTCATGACTGCAGTCCACCAGCAGAGGAAGCTGATTTGACTGCAGTCCACCGGCAGAGGAAGCTGATATGACTGCAGTCCACCAGCAGAGGGAGTTGTCATGACTGTCGTCCACCAGCAGAGAGGCTGTCATGACTGTCGTCCACCAGCAGATGGAGTTGTCATGACTGCAGTCCACCAGCATAGGGAGCTTTCATGACTGCAGTCCACCAGCAGAGAGAGCTGTCATGACTGCAGTCCACCAGCAGAGAGGCTGTCTCGACTGCAGTCCACCAGCACAGGGACCTGTCATGACTGTAGTCCACCAGCAGAGAGGCTGTCATGACTTTAGTCCACCAGCAGAGGGAGCTGTAATGACTGTAGTCCACCCGCAGAGGGAGCTGTCATGAATGTAGTCCACCAGCAGAGGGAGCTGTCATGACTGCAGTCCATCCGCAGAGGGAGCTGTCATGACTGTAGTCCACCCGCAGAGGGAGCTGTCATGACTGTAGTCCACCCGCAGAGAGGCTGTCATGACTGCAGTCCACCAGCAGAGATGCTGTCATGACTGTAGTCCACCCGCAGAGGGAGCTGTCATGACTGCAGTCCACCAGCAGAGATGCTGTCATGACTGTAGTCCACCCGCAGAGGGAGCTGTCATGACTGCAGTCCACCCGCAGAGAGGCTGTCATGACTGTAGTCCACCCGCAGAGGGAGCTGTCATGACTGCAGTCCACCATCAGAGGGAGTTTAGAACTGGAATTACTGTGAAGTCAAGATGATGCTTCTGGGTTCCAGGTTCCAATGTTGTGTTGTTTTACACGTAATACTTGTTCTTGTGTATCAAAAGTGCAGTTTCTTTTAAAATGTAATTTTGTTGACTAAAGTTGTTGTGTTGTTTTGTGTGTACATGCTTTTTGTTGAGTAAACAAATAGTTGTGTTGCTTTGTGTGCATAATGATGGTCAGTGACATATGATTGGCCCTCAGACTCCTAAAAAAAAAAAGTTTAAGTTTAAGTACCACACACACTAGGTGTGGTGAAATTATCCTCTGCACAGAGACCTGTCATGACTGCAGTCCACCGGCAGAGAGGCTGTCATGACTTAAGTCCACCAGCAGAGGGAGCTGTCATGACTGCAGTCCACCAGCAGAGGGAGCTGTCATGACTGCTGCCCACCAGCAGAGAGGCTGTCATGACTGCGGCCCACCAGCAGAGGGAGCTGTCGTGAATGCAGTCCACTAGCAGAGAGGCTGTCATGACTGCAGTCCACCAGCAGAGAGAGCTGTCATGACTGCAGTCCACCGGCAGAGAGGCTGTCTCGACTGCAGTCCACCAGCACAGGGACCTGTCATGACTGTACTCCACCAGCAGAGAGGCTGTCATGACTTTAGTCCACCAGCAGAGAGGCTGTCAGGACTTTAGTCCACCAGCAGAGGGAGCTGTCATGACTGTAGTCCACCCACAGAGGGAGCTGTCATGAATGTAGTCCACCAGCAGAGGGAGCTGTCATGACTGCAGTCCACCAGCGGAGGGACCTGTCATGACTGCAGTCCACCAGCAGAGGGAGCTGTCATGACTGTAGTCCACCCGCAGAGGGAGCTGTCATGACTGCAGTCCACCAGCAGAGGGAGCTGTCATGACTGTAGTCCACCAGCAGAGGGAGTTGTCATGACTGTAGTCCACCAGCAGAGAGGCTGTCATGACTGTAGTCCACCAGCAGAGGGAGCTGTCATGACTGCAGTCCACCAGCAGAGGAAGCATATATGACTGCAGTCCACCAGCAGAGGCTGTCATGACTGTAGTCCACCAGCAGAGGGAGTGTAATGACTGCAGTACACCAGCATAGGGAGCTGTCATGACTGCAGTCCACCAGCAGAGAGAGCTGTCATGACTGCAGTCCACCAGCAGAGAGGCTGCCTCGACTGCAGTCCACCAGCAGAGAGGCTGTCTCGACTGCAGTCCACCAGCAGAGAGGCTGTCATGACTGCAGTCCACCAGCAGAGGGAGCTGTCATGACTGCAGTCCACCAGCAGAGAGGCTGTCATGACTGCAGTCCACCAGCAGAGAGGCTGTCATGACTTTAGTCCACCAGCAGAGGGAGCTGTCATGACTGCAATCCACCAGCAGAGGGAGCTGTCATGACTGCAGTCCACCAGCAGAGGGAGCTGTCATGACTGCTGCCCACCAGCAGAGGGAGCTGTCGTGAATGCAGTCCACTAGCAAAGGGAGTTGTCATGACTGTAGTCCACCAGCAGAGGGAGCTGTCATGACTGTAGCCCACCAGCAGAGGGAGCTGTCATGACTGCAGTCCACCAGCAGAGAGAGCTGTCATGAGTGCAGTCCACCAGCAGAGGGAGTTTACATCTGGAATTACTGTGAAGTCAAGATGATGCTTCTGGGTTCCAGGTTCCAATGTTGTGTTGTTTTACACGTAATACTTGTTCTTGTGTATCAAAAGTGCAGTTTCTTTTAAAATGTAATTTTGTTGACTAAAGTTGTTGTGTTGTTTTGTGTGTAAATGTTTTTTGTTAAGTAAACAAGTAGTTGTGTTGCTTTGTGTGCATAATGATGGTCAGTGACATATGATTGGCCCTCAGACTCCTAAAAAAAAAAGTTAAAGTTTAAGTACCATACACACTAAGTGTGGTTAAATTATCCTCTGCATTTGACCCATCCCCATGTTCACCCCCTGGGAAGTGAGGGGAGAAGTGAGGGGAGCAGTGAGCAGCAGCGGTGGTCACGCTCGGGAATCATTTTGGTGATTTAACCCCCAATTCCAACCCTTGATGCTGAGTGCCAAGCAGGGAGGAAATGAGTCCCATTTTTATAGTCTTTAGTATGACTCGGCCGGGGTTTGAACTCACAACCTTCCAGTCTCAGGCCGGACACTCCACCACAAGGCCAGACAGGTTCCTACCTGCCGGATCCAGACAGGTTCTTACCTGCCGGATCCAGACAGGTTCTTACCTGCCGGGTCCAGACAGGTTCCTACCTGCCGGGTCCAGACAGGTTCCTACCTGCCGGGTCCAGACAGGTTCCTACCTGCCGGGTCCAGACAGGTTCCTACCTGCCGGGTCCAGACAGGTTCCTACCTGCCGGGTCCAGACAGGTTCCTACCTGGCAGGTCCAGACAGGTTCCTTCCTGCCGGGTCCAGACAGGTTCCTACCTGCCGGGTCCAGACAGGTTCCTATCTGCCGGGTCCAGACAGGTTCCTACCTGCCGGGTCCAGACAGGTTCCTACCTGCCGGGTCCAGACAGGTTCCTACCTGCCGGGTCCAGACAGGTTCTTACCTGCCGGGTCTAGGCGGGTTCTTACCTGCCGGGTCCAGACGGGTTCTTACGTGGTGGGTCCAGACGGGTTCTCACCTGGTTGTTGAGAAGAGCTTCAGCCTGCTTGCTGTCCTTGAGGAACATTTGGTACGCGTGCGATTGGGCCAGTAGGTTCTGTCGGTTCTCCCACATCGCCTGAAGTTCATTCCAGCCGACATGAAGCGCCTGCAGTCGCTGTCGTAGGAACACGTACTGAGCATCCGTTTGATTTTGCGTAACCATGTGCCCTATCTCACGCATCTTCTGATAGTCCTGGTCATAGTTGTGGATTTCATTCCTGAGGCCTTCGTGTTGACACATTAGCTTCTCGGCTTCCGCCAGCGTGTTGGGCATGTCCTCAGAGGCGATAGCAGTCTGAGTGCGGGAAAGCCAGGACTGGAAGTCATCCAGATCACGCAAAAACTGTTGCAACTTCCGGGCCTCACCCAGAGACTCTTCACGGTTCTTCAAAGTGTCCTTCAGTTCCTCCCAGATGGCAGAGATCTCAACGAGTTGGCCAGTGATGGCGCTGGCTTGGTCAGGATGCTCATCCGCCAGCCGATGGGCTTCGTCTTGCAAATCTTGAAGTTTCTGATCAATGGCGGCCAGGTCTCTTTCCATTCCGGTGAGTTTGCGCTGCAGGGCCATAACCCCTGCCAGGTCATTGCCCAGCTCCTGGGTTGAGTCAATGACCTTGGTCTTCTCTTTGATCCAGGACTTTGTCTCATTACAGTCAAGGTGGTAGTTTTGCATGCCCAGCGCAGAGTTTAAGGACTCCTTCTTGAGGTCCACCAGATCGCGGAACTGGCTCCATCTAGTGGCAGAGGAAAAAACTGAAATTTTCTACACATGAAGACATGTTCAAGGTGTTTGTACCTGTTGTTAAGTTTGTCCTGTTGGCTCCTGATGTCCTTCTCACCAGGATGATCGCTGTGAAGCAGCTGACGTGCAATCTGGTTTACCACAGCGATACGGGAGGCTTGATTGTTCATCTCTGGCTCCAGACTTTCAAACCTGACAAGCAGAGTGCATGAATGCAGGCTGGATTGAAGCCAGGCTTGTTGAGCACCTTGTGGTCTTACCTGTGCTGGACAACCTCCAAGTCCTCCAGCTTGACAGGCATCTCCATGCTGTTCAACCACTGTTCCTTCTCCTCAATCCAAGCCTCACAGGCACCAACTTCAGTGACCATCTTGTAAAGAGCCAGCGTGTCCTGCAAAGACTGCTTCCTCAGCTTTGTGAGCTCTGAAACCTCCTTGTAGCGCTCCTCCATGCCCACCAGCCTCCCTTGCAGCTTGTCTGACTCTGCATCCTCTGGGGTCAGGGAGGCTACCTGCTCGTATAGCAGGCCGATGACTGGGTGATAGCTGCTCACCACTGTTGCTGCATCTTTGTGCTTCCTGACCAAAGTCTGGGTGGAGAACTCATCATGACCCAGATCTCTGCTGGAAACAATGCGAAGAGCATCCAGGATGCAAGTGTCGGCATCATCTGCATCAGCCTGAAACTGGTGCAGTGCCAGAGCATCTTGCAGTATCGTCTTTCTGATGGCTGCCAGTTGCTCTAGTGCTGCCCACTGAGCCAGAAGATCCTGGATCCGCTCCTGGATCTTCGCTGCACCAAAGTGTTGTGCGTGCACCATGATATGGCCTTCTGCTATGGTGTGCTGCAGGTGTCCGCAGCGGCCGCTCATCTCATCCTCTAAGGTTCGCTGCTTGCTGAGCAGGCGCATTGCCCCCGTCAGGTCCTTGCCTTGCTCAGCTGAGGACAGGATCTGCTCCTTTTCCCGGATCCAACCCTCTTCCTCAGCCATGTCCCAGAAGAACTTCCAGAGACGGCGGGACTCTTCAAGGCGGTTCCGGCGGTTGACAGCAAGCTGAGTCAACTCCTGGTAGCAGAAGTCCAGATGGGAAATGCGGTCTTGAATGACCTGAGGGTCACAGGGTTTGTAGCCTTCACAGACAGGAGGGACATGGCGATCAGAAGCTGCTTCCTGTTTCCAATGAAATTATGTCACTTCCTGCTCACCATTGTCGCTGGTAGAGTACTTGTGGGCGCTAGTGGAGACTGCCTTCACCCTGTCAGCCTGGACGCCAATGTGGGCCTCCACCAGAGCGTGCTTCTGCAGAAGGTCTTCCACTCCCAACAGATGTTTTCCATAATCCTGAGACAAAAGAAGCATCTGGAAACAAACAAGAGCAACAAGTGATCAGGATGGGGTCTTTTAGTTCTGGAAAAGGGAAGACTCCACTCTGCGGGACGCGTATCAGCTCAAAGCAGCATCATCACACCATTTCATGCTTTTAGCTTCTTTATTATTTTCCTGCGTACTCATTTACATTTCTGCCGAGTTAGTCAAACGGCTATTTTTCACACTTTGTCCTTTTCACCAAGATGAAGAGTTTTCCTTGTCAGAAGTTGCACAACTATCTACCCTACCCCCTCCTGCTGCTAAAGAAATGTATTCCGATTTGAAATAGATTTTGCAGAATAATTTTGAAATGTTGTTTTTTAGGCCACCTTCGGATCACTGGCTGCGCTGCGCGTATGTGTCATACACACAACGACGAGAAAGTTTGATCATATTATGCCTATTATACTCAGATTACTATACCTATATACATACAGTATATACCTTTATATATACCTATACTGTATATACCCTTATATACATATATATATATACCTATACTGTATTTACCTTTATATACATATATATATATATATATATATATATATATATATATATATATATATATATACCTATACTGTGTATACCTTTATATACATATACAGTATATATAAATTAGGGCTGCAACAACTAATCGATTAAATCGATTAAAATCGATTATAAAAATAGTTGGCGATTAATTTAGTCATTGATTCGTTGGATCTATGCTATGCGCATGCGCAGAGGCTAGGTTTTTTTTTTTTTTAACCTTTATTTATAAACTGCAACATTTACAAACAGCTGAGAAACAATAATCAAAAAAATAGGGGTGTAACGGTACGTGTATTTGTATCGAACCGTTTCGGTACGGGGTTTTCGTTTCGTTTCGACTGACGGGCTAGGTCAGTCGATCCTAGCCCGTTAGCTGCTAGCAAAAGAGGACTAGCAGTGATCGGTTTCACCGGACGTGAAACCGATCACTGCTAGCATTCTAGCAGTGACCGGGCTAGGTCCTGACCATACGTCCTCTTTTCACCGGACATGTCCTCTTTTGCGGGGCTGTCGGGCGGTGTTTCTTAAATGCCTCAAATGTCCGGCATTTTGAGTTAGGGTTGCGTGTATTTTCAATGTACGTTCAGGGTTAAGATGGTTAAAAACACAGCAAGTTGTGAATGTGTGCAGCAGCATTGGTGAGGGAGGGGCAGAGACAAAGAGAGCAAGAGAGTTGTGATAAACGTGCATGCGTCGTCAGGCTCTGCTTTTTATCCATAGATTTATCAGATATAATTTTTTATTATCTATAGCAGGGGTGTCAAAAGTGTGCATTTTTGTAACATTTCCCTTGTTTTATTTGGCAAGTTGAAAGAACATATGTGGCGCCAGTATTAGGGATGTACCGATCCAGGTTTTTGCACTTCCGATCCGATACCGATATTGTTTTTGCACTTCCGATCTGATACCGATACTGACCGATACCGATACTGACCGATACTGGCCTATCCGAGCATGTATTAAAGTTTAAAGTTATTTAGCCTACTTAGTTGTCAGAATCATGTTGAAAAGGGTTTTAGTACTCTTGATAACAACTAGCCAGCTGAATTAGGGGAGTTTGAATAATACACAATGGTTGGTAACAAGAAACTGACCTGTTTATTCAAGGATAAACACAAAATAGACAAAATTATACATGACAAACAGAAATGGCATCATTGAACTAGGGCTGGGCGATATGGCCTTTTTTTAATATTGCCATATTTTAAGGCCATATTGCGATACACATTATAAATTGTCGCACAGCAGCTAAATGAACACTTAGTGTCTAACAATCTCTGTGAACCTTTTCAATCCGGTTTCAGGGCAAATCACTCTACGGAGACAGCCCTCGCAAAAATGACTAATGATCTACTGCTAACGATGGATTCTGATGCGTCATCTATGTTGCTGCTTCTTGATCTTAGCGCTGCTTTCCATACCGTCCATCATAATATTTTATTAGAGCGTATCAAAACACGTATTGGTATGTCAGACTTAGCTTTGTCGTGGTTTAACTCCTATCTTACTGACAGGATGCAATGCGTCTCCCATAATAATGTGACCTCGGACTATGTTAAGGTGACATGCGGAGTTCCTCAGGGTTCGGTTCTTGGCCCTGCACTCTTTAGTATTTACATGTTGCCGCTAGGCGACATCATACGCAAATACGGTGTTAGCTTTCATTGCTATGCTGATGACACCCAACTCTACATGCCCCTAAAGCTGACCAACACGCCGGATTGTAGTCAGCTGGAGCCGTGTCTTAATGAAATTAAACAATTGATGTCCGCTAACTTCTTGCAACTCAACGCCAAGAAAACGGAAATGCTGATTATCGGTCCTGCTAAACACCGACATTTATTTAATAATACCACCTTAACATTTGACAACCAAACAATTACACAAGGTGAATCAGTAAAGAATCTGGGTATTATCTTCCACCCAACTCTCTCCTTTGAATCACACATTAAGAGTGTTACTAAAATGGCCTTCTTTCATCTCCGTAATATCGCTAAAATTCGTTCTATTTTATCCACTAGCGACGCTGAGATCATTATTTATGCGTTCGTTACGTCTCGTCTCGATTACTGTAACGTATTATTTTGGGGTCTCCCTATGTCTAGCATTAAAAGACTACAACTGGTACAAAATGCGGCTGCTAGACTTTTGACAAGAACAAGAAAGTTTGATCATATTACGCCTATACTGTATATACCTTTATATACATATATACCTATATATATATATATATATACACTGGCTCACCTGCACTGGCTTCCTGTGCACTTAAGATGTGACTTTAAAGTTTTACTACTTACGTATAAAATACTACACGGTTTAGCTCCGTCCTATCTTGTCGATTGCATTGTACCATATGTCCCGGCAAGAAATCTGCGTTCAAAGAACTCCGGCTTATTAGTGATTCCCAGAGCCCAAAAAAAGTCTGCGGGCTATAGAGCGTTTTCTATTGGGGCTCCAGTACTATGGAATGCCCTCCCGGTAACAATTAGAGATGCTACCTCAGTAGAAGCATTTAAGTCCCATCTTAAAACTCATTTGTATACTCTAGCCTTTAAATAGCCCCCCTGTTAGACTAGTTGATCTGCCGTTTCTTTTCTTTTCTCCTCTGCTCCCCTATTCCTTGTGGAGGGGGGGGGGGGCACAGGTCCGGTGGCCATGGATGAAGTGCCGGCTGTCCAGAGTCGGGACCCGGGGTGGACCGCTCGCCTGTGCATCGGCTGGGAACATCTCTGCGCTGCTGACCCGTCTCCGCTCGGGATGGTGTCCTGCTGGCCCCACTATGGACTGGACTCTTACTATTATGTTGGATCCACTATGGACTGGACTCTCACACTATTATGTTAGATCCACTATGGACTGGACTCTCACAATATTATGTTAGATCCACTATGGACTGGACTCTCACAATATTATGTCAGACCCACTCGACATCCATTGCTTTCGGTCTCCCCTAGAGGGGGGGGGGGTTACCCACATATGCGGTCCTCTCCAAGGTTTCTCATAGTCATTCACATCGCCGTCCCACTGGGGTGAGTTTTTCCTTGCCCTTATGTGGGCTCTGTACCGAGGATGTCGTTGTGGCTTGTGCAGCCCTTTGAGACACTTGTGATTTAGGGCTATATAAATAAACATTGATTGATTGATTGATATATCTCCATATTTTGCCTTAGCCTTGAATGAACACCTGATGCATATAATCACAGCAGTATGATGATTCTATGTGTTTGGATTGATTGATTGAGACTTTTATTAGTAGGTTGCACAGTGAAGTACATATTCCGTACAATTGACCACTAAATGGTAACACCCCAATAAGTTTTTCCACTTGTTTAAGTCGGGGTCCACTTAAATTGATTCATGATACAGATATATACTATCAGATATATACTATCATCATAATACAGTCATCACACAAGATAATCACATTGAATTATTTACATTATTTATAATCCAGGGTGTGGATGTAAGTGTCAAAAAGACAGCCAAAAGAGTTTGATATGAGAATAAATCTAAAGTTAAAATATAGGGTAGAAATGCACCCATTTGCAGGAAATGTAGTCTTGATTTTCAAAATGTTCTTTCAAGGCTTGCATGTCTACATTAAAACATTCTTCTTCATACTGCATTAATATATGCTACTTTTAAACTTTCATGCAGAGAAGGAAATCACAACTAAAAAAATCACAAATTTTTTCATACGGTGTTGATGTGGAAATGTTTGCCTCGGCATTTTGATGGTGTGGACGTGTGGCACCGAATGGAGATAAGCGTCTCGACAGACGTCACAATATTTGAACAATGATGACGAAAACTGTTTTCTTTGTCGTGTCCGTGTGTCGAAAATTGTTATGCGCTTATTTTTTTATTTGATTTTGTGCGTGGCATATAATTGCTATGCGCACAGGCGCGCACCTTAGAGAGAACATTGGTCACACGGCTGCGCTAGCATCACAGCTAACGTTAGCCATGCTGCTACCTCTCTGCTCGGGGAGGGCGTATACGTATGTGACGTATGACGTGACAGTATGTGACGTATGACGTGACAGTATGTGACGTATGACGTGACAGTATGTGACGTATGACGTGACAGTATGTGACGTATGACGTGACAGTATGTGACGTATGACGTGACAGTATGTGACGTATGACGTGACAGTATGTGACGTATGACGTGACAGTATGTGACGTATGACGTGACAGTATGTGACGTATGACGTGACAGTATGTGACGTATGACGTGACAGTATGTGACGTATGACGTGACAGTATGTGACGTATGACGTGACAGTATGTGACGTATGACGTGACAGTATGTGACGTATGACGTGACAGTATGTGACGTATGACGTGACAGTATGTGACGTATGACGTGACAGTATGTGACGTGTGTAAGAAGGTGTGCTTGCTGTCTGTGAGAGGGAGACACAGGAAAGAGTGAGAAGAGCCTGTCGTGTAATGCCAGCAGTTAAAAGCAACTGCGTGAGAATCCACAGACGTGTGGATGTGTTGAAGGTGTGCTGGAAAATGCGGAACGGAAATTACGGAGGAGCAGAAAAGTGGAATGTATTATTTAAATCGCTGCGTTGGAAAACACGGACCGGATTTTTTTTTAAACTGGATCTGGATCGGCATTTTCCCATGCCTTGCCGATACGCATTTTTTGGCAAATATCGGCAGCCGATCCGATCCAAATATCGGATCGGGACATCCCTAGCCAGTATGCTGTTTTTTTCCCAATAAAATACTGGAATGGATAGAAATGTAGTTCGTCTCTTTTATCCGATTATTAATCGAAGTAATAATCGACAGATTAATCGATTATCAAATTAATCATTAGTTGCAGCCCTAATATAAATATACCTATACTGTATATACCTTTATATACCTATATACATATATACACGGGTTTCTTCTTCATATCCTCATAGAATGGCTGTGCGCGACCCGAGGGTCCCTGGTTCAATCCCCACCTAGTACCAACCTCGTCATGTCCGTTGTGTCCTGAGCAAGACACTTCACCCTTGCTCCTGATGGGTGGTGGTTAGCGCCTTGCATGGCAGCTCCCTCCATCAGTGTGTGAATGTGTGTGTGAATGGGTGAATGTGGAAATAGTGTCAAAGTGCTTTGAGTACCTTGAAGGTAGAAAAGCGCTATACAAGTACAACCCATAGTCACACCCAGCCCGCAGAAGTCAGGCAAAAGTCTGGGATGAAAGCCAGCTCATAACTAAAGAGGAGGAGTCTGTTGGACTCTCACATTTTCTATTCATGTAATATTTCAATAATTGTACTCCATTGCGGCCAGTCACGCAGAAGTGGGTCCCCACATCTGTAGCCCTCTCCCGAGGTTCCTTCTTTATCCCAGCTAGGGCGTTTGGAGTTTTTCTTGCCCAGATGTGGGTTCAGATCATGGAACGTTGTTGTGGTTTTTGAAGCCCTTTGAGGCTCTTGTGATTAAGGACTATGGCTAAGGGTTCACCCCTAACCCTCTACGTCTTCTACAAATTCTTCTACATCTTTGACTTCCACGACTTCCATGACTTTCACATCTTCCACGACTTCTATGACTTGTACTTTTTTTATTTCTTCTTAGTCTTCTACGACTGCTACGACTTCTAAGTTTTCTACATCTTCTATAGCTTCTACATTTTCTACGACGTCTTCTATGTCTTCTTGGTCTTCTACGTCTGCTGCATCTGCTTCGACTTCTACTTCTTCTTGCTCTTCTACATATTCTACTTCTTCTTGGTCTTCTACATCTACTACATCTGCTACGTCTGCTACGTCTTCTACTTGTTCTTGGTCTTCTACGTATTCTACTTCTTCTTGGTCTTCTACGTATAGTACTTCTACTTGGTCTTCTACGTCTACTACATCTGCTATGTCTTCTACTTGTTCTTGGTCTTCTATGCATTCTACTTGTTCTTGGTCTTCTACGACTTCTACGTATTCTACTTGTTCTTGGTCTTCTACGTATTCTACTTGTTCTTGGTCTTCTACGTATTCTACTTGGTCTTGGCCTTCTACGTCTATGGTAAATGGTAATGGTAAATGGGTTATACTTGATAGCTCTGTTCTACCTACAGGGTACTCAAAGCGCTTTGACACTATTTCCACATTCACACACACATTCACACACTGATGGCTGGAGCTGCCATGTCAGGCCCTAACCACCCCCCATCAGGAGCAAGGGTGAAGTGTCTTACTCAAGGACACAACAGACGTGACTAGGTTGGTAGTCTGCTATGTATTCTACTATTTCTTAGTCTTCTACGTATTCCACTTGTTCTTGGTCTTCTACGTCTACTACATCTGCTGCGTATTCTACTTCTTCTTGGTCTTTTACATATTACACTTGTTTTTGGTCTTCTACGTCTACTACATCGGCTACGTCTTCTACTTCTACTTGGTCTTCTAGGTATTCTACTTCTTCTTGGTCTTCTACGTCTACTACATCTGCTACGTCTTCTACTTCTTCTTGTCCTTCTATGTCTTCTACTTGTTCTTGGTCTTCTACGTCTACTACATCTGCTACGTCTTCTACTTATTCTTGGTCTTCGACGTATTCCACTTGTTCTTGGTCTTCTATGTCTGCTACATCTGCTACGTCTTCTACTTCTTGGTCTTCAACGTCTACTACCACTGCTACGTATTCTACTTCTTCTTGGTCTTCTACGTATTCCACTTGTTTTTGGTCTTCTATGTGTACTACATATGCTATGTCTTCTACTTCTTCTTGGTCTTCTACTTCTTCTTGGTCTTCTACGTATTCCACTTGTTCTTGGTCTTATACGTCTGCTATATCTGCTTCGTCTTTTACTTCTTCTTGGTCTTCTACTTCTTCTTGGTCTTCTACGTCTACTACCACTGCTACGTCTTGTACTTCTTCATGGTCTTCTTTTTCTTCTTGGTCTTCTATGTCTACTACATCTGCTATGTCTTCTACTTGTTCTTGGTCTTCTACGTATTCTACTTCTTCTTGGTCTTCTACTTCTTTTTGTTCTTCTACGAATTCTACTTGTTGTTGGTCTTCTACGTCTTCTACTTCTTCTTGGTCTTTTACGTATTCTACTTGTTCTTGGTCTTCTACGTCTACTACATCTGCTACGCCTTCTACTTCTTCTTGGTCTTCTACGTAGTCTACTTCTTCTTGGTCTTCTTCATCATCTTCTTGGTCTTTTACGTACTCCACTTGTTCTTGGTCTTCAACGTCTACTACCTCTGCTACGTCTTCTACTGCTTATTGGTCTTCTACGTATTCTACTTCTTCTTGGTCTTCTATGTGTACTACATCTGCAATGTATTTTACTTCTTCTTGGTCTTCTACTTCTTATTGGTCTTCTACGTATTCCACTTGTTCTTGGTCTTATACGGCTGCTATATCTGCTACGTCTTCTACTTCTTCTTGGTCTTCTATTTCTTCTTGGTCTTCTACGTCTACTACCACTGCTACGTCTTGTACTTCTTCTTGGTCTTCTACGTCTACTACCACTGCTACGTCTTGTACTTCTTCTTGGTCTTCTACGTCTACTACCACTGCTACGTCTTGTACTTCTTCTTGGTCTTCTACGTCTACTACCACTGCTACGTCTTGTACTTCTTCTTGGTCTTCTACTTCTTCTTGGTGTTCTACGTCTACCACCGCTGCTACGTCTTCTACTTCTTCTTGGTCTTCTTCTTCTTCTTGGTCTTCTACGTATTCCACTTGTTCTTGGTCTTCTACGTCTACTACATCTGCTATGTCTTCTACTTGTTCTTGGTCTTCTAAATATTCTACTTCTCCTTGGTCTTCTACTTTTTGTTCTTCTACAAATTCTACTTGTTCTTGGTCTTCTACGTGTACTACATCTGCTACGTAGCAGATGTAGAAGACGTCTTCTACTTTTTCTTGGTCTTTTACGTATTCTACTTGTTCTTGCTCTTCATCTTCTTGGTCTTTTACGTGTTCTACTTGTTCTTTGTCTTCTACGTGTACTACATCTGCTATGTCTTCTACTTGTTCTTGGTCTTCTACGTCTACTACATCTGCAATGTCTTCTACTTGTTATTGGTCTTCCACGTCTACTACATCTGCTATGTATTCTACTTGTTCTTGGTCTTCTACGTCTACTACATCTGCTATGTCTTCTACTTGTTCTTGGTCTTCTACGTCTACTACATCTGCTACGTCTTCTACTTATTCTTGGTCTTCGACGTATTCCACTTGTTCTTGGTCTTCTATGTCTGCTACATCTGCTACGTCTTCTACTTCTTGGTCTTCAACGTCTACTACCACTGCTACGTATTCTACTTCTTCTTGGTCTTCTATGTATTCCACTTGTTTTTGGTCTTCTATGTGTACTACATATGCTATGTCTTCTACTTCTTCTTGGTCTTCTACTTCTTCTTGGTCTTCTACGTATTCCACTTGTTCTTGGTCTTATACGTCTGCTATATCTGCTTCGTCTTTTACTTCTTCTTGGTCTTCTACTTCTTCTTGGTCTTCTACGTCTACTACCACTGCTACGTCTTGTACTTCTTCTTGGTCTTCTTTTTCTTCTTGGTCTTCTATGTCTACTACATCTGCTATGTCTTCTACTTGTTCTTGGTCTTCTACGTATTCTACTTCTTCTTGGTCTTCTACTTCTTTTTGTTCTTCTACGAATTCTACTTGTTGTTGGTCTTCTACGTCTTCTACTTCTTCTTGGTCTTTTACGTATTCTACTTGTTCTTGGTCTTCTGCGTCTACTACATCTGCTACGCCTTCTACTTCTTCTTGGTCTTCTACGTAGTCTACTTCTTCTTGGTCTTCTTCATCATCTTCTTGGTCTTTTACGTACTCCACTTGTTCTTGGTCTTCAACGTCTACTACCTCTGCTACGTCTTCTACTGCTTATTGGTCTTCTACGTATTCTACTTCTTCTTGGTCTTCTATGTGTACTACATCTGCAATGTCTTTTACTTCTTCTTGGTCTTCTACTTCTTATTGGTCTTCTACGTATTCCACTTGTTCTTGGTCTTATACGGCTGCTATATCTGCTACGTCTTCTACTTCTTCTTGGTCTTCTACTTCTTCTTGGTGTTCTACGTCTACCACCGCTGCTACGTCTTCTACTTCTTCTTGGTCTTCTTCTTCTTCTTGGTCTTCTACGTATTCCACTTGTTCTTGGTCTTCTACGTCTACTACATCTGCTATGTCTTCTACTTGTTCTTGGTCTTCTAAATATTCTACTTCTCCTTGGTCTTCTACTTTTTGTTCTTCTACAAATTCTACTTGTTCTTGGTCTTCTACGTGTACTACATCTGCTACGTAGCAGATGTAGAAAACGTCTTCTACTTTTTCTTGGTCTTTTACGTATTCTACTTGTTCTTGCTCTTCATCTTCTTGGTCTTTTACGTGTTCTACTTGTTCTTTGTCTTCTACGTGTACTACATCTGCTATGTCTTCTACTTGTTCTTGGTCTTCTACGTCTACTACATCTGCAATGTCTTCTACTTGTTATTGGTCTTCCACGTCTACTACATCTGCTATGTATTCTACTTGTTCTTGGTCTTCTACGTCTACTACATCTGCTATGTCTTCTACTTGTTCTTGGTCTTCTACGTCTACTACATCTGCTACGTCTTCTATTTGTTATTGGTCTTCTACGTCTACTACATCTGCTATGTATTCTACTTCTTCTTGGTCTTCTTCGTATTCCACTTGTTCTTGGTCTTCTATGTCTACTACATCTGCTACGTCTGCTATGTCTTCTACTTCTTCTTGGTCTTCTCAACGGCTACGTCTTCTATGACTTTTTGGCTTCTACGTCTTCTTGGTCTGCTACGACTTGTACATCTTCTATACCTTGTATGACTTCTACATCTTTTACAACTGCTATGTCTTATACCTTTTCTTCCACTTCTACGTCTTGTTGGTCTGCTACATCTGCTATGTCTTCTTCCACTTCTACACCTTCTATGCCTGGTATGTTTTCCACGGTTTCCACGGCTTCTATGTCTTTTTGGTCTCCTATGTTTTCTACGTAGTGTTGGTCTTCTATGTTTTCTACTTCTTCTTGGTCTTCTACGTTTGCTACGTATGCTAGCTCTTCTACAACTTCTACTTTTTGGTCTTGTACGTCTTCTACTTCTTAGTCTGCTACGACTTCTATGTCTTCTACATCTTCTGCTCCTTCTATGACTACTACTTCTTCTGTCTTATATGACTTCTACAACTTCTACTTCTTCTAAGACTTCCATGTCTACTACGACTTACGACTTTTACGACTTCTACGTCTTCTAGTCATTTATGTTCATTACAGTCTCTTCCATCATGTTGGTCACTTTTGTCCATCCATCCATCCATCCATCTTCTTCCGCTTATCCGAGGTCGGGTCGCGGGGGCAGCAGCCTAAGCAGGGAAGCCCAGACTTCCCTCTCCCCAGCCACTTCGTCCAGCTCTTCCCGGGGATCCCGAGGCGTTCCCAGGCCAGCCGGGAGACATAGTCTTCCCAACTTGTCCTGGGTCTTCCCCGTGGCCTCCTACCGGTCGGACGTGCCCTAAACACCTCCCGAGGGAGGCGATCGGGTGGCATCCTGACCAGATGCCCGAACCACCTCATCTGGCTCCTCTCGATGTGGAGGTCACTTTTGTCCTCTTCATTATTGATCAATTAAAGAAAGTGTATTTTATATGGATGGAGGCAACAAACATATCAGTCTGGACTGACGCATCGAATAACAACTCTTAACACGACATCGGGGTGGGTTTCATCTACAGATTGTTATTCACAACAAAGCAGGAAGAAGAAGCTGTTGTAGCGTGCATACACACACTACACCACCATGACAACACATTCAAAACTTCATGTTCCACGACAAAATCGGACTGATTTAGCAATGAGCCCGCCTTCCTTCACCACCTAATTAAGTCTAACTTAAGTGGGCTGGGCTGGACGGGAGAACAGTACTAAGAGGAACAGACCGGAGAACAGGGCAGCAGTATGGCAAGTAAAGGGCGGAGCTAGCTACTTACACCAAAGCAGATGGACTGGACCACTTTGTGAAAACCAGGCCAAAGAGATCCTGCTTTAGGACACAATTCAAAAGGGAACAGACCTTCATTTGCTCCATCCAGTCCATGATGTGTAGCATCTCTTGGAAGACTCTCTGCAGGCCCAGGTTCATCTCCAGACGCTGCCTTCGGGCCTTTAGCAGCTCCAACAGGTACTCCCACAGTTGCATCACGTTGTCTTTCCTAGCGACGATGCGTTTGATGTCATGGTAACGCTCTGCCTCCAGTTCTTTGGCCACTGCGACCACAGCCTGCACGCGCTCTTCGTAGGCCCCAATGTCTGTCTCGATGGCCTCGTGCTTCTTAGTAGCCGCCTCCACCGCTTGAAGGTCCCAGCCAAAGTTGTCCTGGAGAGAAGGCGCAACGTGTAAGAAGTGTGGAGGTCTAACTGGTGCTCGGCCTTCACACCTGTGAGACTAGTCTCTGGTTTTCACTGAGCCAGGTCTCCCTCATGGCCGCCTTGCGGTCCAAGCGTCTAGCCAGCTGCTCCAACTTCTCCTGGCGAATGAGCTCTGTCCGCAGGGCCAGCTCCCTCTCATGCTCCGCCTTCTCCAGACTCTCCCAGGCCTGCAAGCACAAACCTCAGACCACAGGCTTGGGGAGGACGTCCATTGAAGCTTCTGACCTTGTTGATGTCCGAGATGACTTTCCCCTCACGAGGTGTGAAGACCTTTTGGTTGTTGGCTCTCATTTTGCTCTGAATGGTGAAGAGAAGAACCTCCAAGTTCCCCTTTTCTGTGAACCTAAAAACTCCCAAAGACATTGGTTGATGCAGAAGAGGGGAGTCAGAGTGGAGGGGGTTAGGGTTTAGATGAAGGAGGCGGAGTCAGATGCTTACTTTGGAGGTTTCTCCACAGTTCTGTAGGTGTTGAAGGCCTGAAGCTGCTGCTGAACGCCCAGCAGAGAATTGGCCAACTTCCTGTTGTTGAGGATGATGATGGTCTGTTGGATCCAGTCCAGCAGGTCAGATGCCAGACACTCGTACTTCTCAATCATGGTCTCCGTCTCCATGGCGTGATCCAGCACCTGCACGTCAAGACAAAACCCGTCAGCTGACTTCCTGCCTCGGGTTCTTTCAGCCATTTCTGGGCCACCTTTCCGATCCGCTTGCCCTCCACCTTCAGAGCCTTCATCTTGGAGAAGTAGTGGTAGAAGGTGACCACGTAGGTGATGACCGACTTCTCATCCGGGTGATCCACGCTGATGTCTGCAATTTATATACAGTACATAGACTTATTTGTATTTATTGTATTTATTCATGACACTTCTTTCAAGTTTTTATCATTTATTTGTATTTATTGTATGACACTTATATGAAGTTTGTATTATTTATTTGTGGTCCTTCACCTTCAGGGTCCAGGAGCTTGGTGAGGCCCAGGTGTTGCTCAGCCATGTTGAAGGCGTTCTGCAGGTTGTAGTGAACGTTGGATTTCTTCAGCCTGTCAAAGTCCATCAAATCAGGCCTGGAAAGAAAGTCAATCATTAATATTACTAAAGATACATTGAAGGAACATGGAGAACATGAGGAACATGAAGAATATGAGGAACATGAAGAATATGAGGAACATGAGGCACATGAAGAATATGAGGAACATGAAGAATATGAGGAACATGAGGAACATGAGGAACCCGGAGAACATGAAGAACATAAAGAACATGAAGAAGATGGAGAACATGAAAAACATGAAGCACATAAAGAATATGAGGAACATAAAGAACATGAGAAAAATGAGGAACACGGAGAATATGAAGAACACAAAGTACATGAAGAACATGAGGAACATGAAGAATATGGAGAAAATGAAAAACATGAGGTACATGAAGAATATGAGGAACACAAAGAACATGAGGAACATGAAGAACACGAAAAACATGAAAAACATGAGGAACACGAGAAACACGAGAAACATGGAGAACATGGAGAACATGGGGAACATGAAGAACATGAGGAACATGAAAAACATGAGGAACATGAGGAACATGGAGAACATGAAGAACATGAAGAACATGAGGAACATGAAGAATATGAGGAACTTGAAGAACATGAGGAACATGAAGAATATGAGGAACTTGAAGAACATGAGGAACATGAAGAACATAAGGAAGATGGAGAACATGAAAAACATGAGGCACATGAAGAATATGAGGAACATGAAGAACACGGAGAACATGAAGAACATGGAAAACATGAGGAACATGAAGAACATGAGGAACATGAAGAACATGATAACATGAAAAACATGAGGCACATGAAGAACATGAGGAACATGAAGAATATGAGGAACATGGAGAACATGAGGAACATGAACAATATGAGGAACACGGAGAACATGAAGAACATGAGGGACATGAAGAACATGAAAAACATGAGGAACATGAAGAACATGAAGAACATGAGGGACATGAAGAACATGAAAAACATGAGGAACATGAAGAACATGAAGAACATGAGGAACATGGAGAACATGAGGAACATGGAGAACATGAAAAACACGAGGAACTTGAAGAACATGAAGAACTTGAAGAACATGAAGAACATGAAAAACATTAAGAAACATGAAGATTATGAAGAATATGAGAAACATGTTAATAATAACTGGGATTTATATAGCGCTTTTCTAAGTACCCAAAGTGGCTTTACATGTAGAAGCCATCAATCATTCACAGCTGGTGGTGGTAAGCTACTTTCATAGCCACAGCTGCCCTGGGGTAGACTGACGGAAGCACCAACCACCACCTATCATTCATCATTCATCATTCATCATTCATCATTCATCATTCATCATTCATCATTCATCATTCATCATTCATCATTCATGTGAGTGGCACCACCACCTATCATTCATCATTCATCATTCATCATTCATCATTCATCATTCATCATTCATCATTCATCATTCATCATTCATCATTCATGTGAGTGGCACCACCACCTATCATTCATCATTCATCATTCATCATTCATCATTCATCATTCATCATTCATCATTCATGTGAGTGGCACCGGGGGCAAAGGGTCAAGTGTCCCGCCCAAGGACACAACGGCAGACATTTTGTTTTGGATGGTAAGAGGCGGGGAGCGAACCTGCAACCCTCAGGTTTCTGGCACGGTTGCTCTACCCACTACGCCATGCCGCCCCTCGAACATGAAGAATATGAGAAACATGGAGAACATGAGGAACATGAAGAATATGAGGAACATGAAGAACATGAGGAACACAGAGAACATGAAGAACATGAAGAAGATGGAGAACATGAAAAACATGAGGCACATGAAGAACATGAGAAACACGGAGAATATGAAGAACATGAGGAACATGGAGAACATGAAAAACATGAGGAACATGAAGAACATGAAGAATATGAGGAACATGGAGAACATGAAGAATATGAGGAACATGGAGAACATGAGGAACATGAAGAATATGAGGAACATGAAGAACATGAGGAACACGGAGAACGTGAAGAACATGAGGAACATGAAGAACATGAGGAACATGAGGAACATGAGGAACATGAAGAAGATGGAGAACATGAAAAACATGAGTCACATGAAGAAAATGAGGAACATGAAGAACATGGAGAACATGGAGAACATGAGGCACATGAAGAACATGAGGAACATGAGGAACATGGAGAACATGAGGAACACAGAGAACATAAAGAACATGAGGAACATGGAGAACATGAAAAACATGGGGAACATGAAGAACATGAAGAATATGAGGAACATGAAGAACATGAAGAATATGAGGAACATGAAGAACATGAAGAATATGAGGAACATGGAGAACATGAGGAACATAGAGAATATGAGGAACATGAAGAACATGAAGAATATGAGAAACATGAAGAACATGAAGAATATGAGGAACATGGAGAACATGAGGAACATGAAAAATATGAGGAACATGAAGAACATGAGGAACACGGAGAACGTGAAGAACATGAGGAACATGAAGGACATGAGGAACATGAAGAAGATGGAGAACATGAAAAACATGAGGCACATGAAGAACATGAGGAACACGGAGAACATGGAGAACACGGAGAACGTGAAGATCATGAGGAACATGAAGAACATGAAAAACATGAGGAACATGAAGAATATGAAGAACATGAGAAACATAAAGAACATGAGAAACATGAGAACATGAGAAAGATGAAGATCATGAAGAACATGAGGAACATGGACATGAAGAACATGGAAGAACATGGAAAACATGAGGAACACAGAGAAAATGGAGAACATGGAGAAGATGATGAACATATAGAACATGAAAAACATGGAGAACATGGGCAAAATGGAGAACATGGAGAACATGAGGAACATGAAGAACACGAGGAAGATGGAGAACATGAAAAACATGAGGCACATGAAGAATATGAGGAACATGAAGAACACAGAGAACATGAAGAACATGATGAACATGAGGAACATGGAGAACATGAAAAATATGAGGCACATGAAGAACATGAGGAACATGAAGAATATGGGGAACATGGAGAACATGAGGAACATGAAGAATATGAGGAACATGAAGAACATGAGGAACACGGAGAACATGAAGAACATGTAGAACACGAAGAACACGAAGAACACGAAGAACATGAAGAATATGAAAAACATGAGGAACATGAAGAACATGAAGAATATGAAGAACATGGAGAACATGAGGCACATGAAGAACATGAGGAATATGAGGGACATGAAGAACATGGAGAACATGAGGAACACAGAGAACATAAAGAACATGAGGAACATGGAGAACATGAAAAACATGGGGAACATGAAGAACATGAAGAATATGAGGAACATGGAGAACATGAAGAATATGAGGAACATGGAGAACATGAGGAACATAAAGAATATGAGGAACATGAAAAACATGAAGAATATGAGAAACATGACGAACACGAAGAATAAGAGGAACATGAGGAACATGAAGAACATGAAGAACATGAAGAACATGAGAAACATGGAGAACATGAAGAATATGAGGAACATGGAGAACATGAAGAATTTGAGGAACATGAAGAACATGAGGAACACAGAGAACGTGAAGAACATGAGGAACATGAAAAACATGAGGAACATGAAGAATATGAAGAACATGAGGAACATGGAGAACATGGAGAACATGAAAAACATGAGGAACATGAAGAACATGAAGAATATGAGGAACATGGAGAACATGAAGAATATGAGGAACATGGAGAACATGAGGAACACGGAGAACGTGAAGAACATGAGGAACATGAGGAACATGAAGAAGATGGAGAACATGAAAAACATGAGTCACATGAAGAAATTGAGGAACATGAAGAACATGAAGAACATGGAGAACATGGAGAACATGAGGCACATGAAGAACATGAGGAACATGAAGAACATGGAGAACATGAGGAACACAGAGAACATAAAGAACATGAGGAACATGGAGAACATGAAAAACATGGGGAACATGAAGAACATGAAGAATATGAGGAACATGAAGAACATGAAGAATATGAGGAACATGGAGAACATGAGGAACATAAAGAATATGAGGAACATGAAGAACACAGAGAACATGAAGAACATGATGAACATGAAGAACATGAGGAACATGAAGAACATGGAGAACATGAAAAATATGAGGCACATGAAGAACATGAGGAACATGAAGAATATGAGGAACATGGAGAACATGAGGAACATGAAGAATATGAGGAACATGAAGAACATGAGGAACACGGAGAACATGAAGAACATGTAGAACACGAAGAACACGAAGAACACGAAGAACATGAAGAATATGAAAAACATGAGGAACATGAAGAACATGAAGAATATGAAGAACATGGAGAACATGAGGCACATGAAGAACATGAGGAATATGAGGAACATGAAGAACATGGAGAACATGAGGAACACAGAGAACATAAAGAACATGAGGAACATGGAGAACATGAAAAACATGGGGAACATGAAGAACATGAAGAATATGAGGAACATGGAGAACATGAGGAACATAAAGAATATGAGGAACATGAAAAACATGAAGAATATGAGAAACATGAAGAACATGAAGAATAAGAGGAACATGAGGAACATGAAGAACATGAAGAACATGAAGAACATGAAGAACATGAGAAACATGGAGAACATGAAGAATATGAGGAACATGGAGAACATGAAGAATATGAGGAACATGAAGAACATGAGGAACACGGAGAACGTGAAGAACATGAGGAACATGAAAAACATGAGGAACATGAAGAATATGAAGAACATGAGGAACATGGAGAACATGGAGAACATGAAAAACATGAGGAACATGAAGAACATGAAGAATATGAGGAACATGGAGAACATGAAGAATATGAGGAACATGGAGAACATGAGGCACATGAAGAATATGAGGAACATGAAGAACATGAGGAACACGAAGAACATGAGGAACACGGAGAACGTGAAGAACATGAGGAACATGAGGAACATGAAGAAGATGGAGAACATGAAAAACATGAGTCACATGAAGAAATTGAGGAACATGAAGAACATGAAGAACATGGAGAACATGGAGAACATGAGGCACATGAAGAACATGAGGAACATGAAGAACATGGAGAACATGAGGAACACAGAGAACATAAAGAACATGAGGAACATGGAGAACATGAGGAACATAAAGAATATGAGGAACATGAAGAATATGAGAAACATGGAGAAAATGAAGAATATGAGGAACATGGAGAACATGAGGAACATGAAGAATATGAGGAACATGAAGAACATGAGGAACATGGAGAACATGAAGAACATGAGGAACATGAAGAACATGAGGAACATGAAGAAGATGGAGAACATGAAAAACATGAGGGACACGGACAACATGAAGATGAGGAACACGGAGAACATGGAGAACATGAGGAACATGAGGGACACGGACAACATGAAGAACATGAGGAACATGAAGAACATGAGAAACACGGAGAACGTGAAGATCATGAGGAACATGAAGAACATGAAAAACATGAGGAACATGAAAAATATGAAGAACATGAGAAACATAAAGAACATGAGAAACATGAGAACATGAGAAAGATGAAGATCATGAAGAACATGAGGAACATGGACATGAAGAACATGGAAGAACATGGAAAACATGAGGAACATGAGCAACATCAAGAAGGAACACAGAGAAAATGGAGAACATGGAGAAGATGATGAACATACAGAACATGAAAAACATGGAGAACTTGGACAACATGAAGAACATGAGGAACATGGAGAACATGAAAAACACGAGGAACATGAAGAATATAAGAAACATGAAGAATATGAGGAAGATGGAGAATATGAGGAACATGAAGAATACGAGGAACATAGAAAACATGAGGAACACGGAGAACATGAAGAACACGAGGAACATGAAGAATACGATCCAAAATCCAAAATGTCTGCCGTTGTGTCCTTGGGCGGGACACTTGACCCTTTGCCCCCGGTGCCACTCACATGAATGATGAATGATGAATGATGAATGATGAATGATGAATGATGAATGATGAATGATAGGTGGTGGTGCCACTCACAGCGGTCAATTGAATGATGAATGATGAATGATGAATGATGAATGATGAATGATGAATGATAGGTGGTGGTGCCACTCACATGAATGATGAATGATGAATGATGAATGATGAATGATAGGTGGTGGTGCCACTCACATGAATGATGAATGATGAATGATGAATGATGAATGATAGGTGGTGGTGCCACTCACAGCGGTCAATTGAATGATGAATGATGAATGATGAATGATGAATGATGAATGATGAATGATGAATGATGAATGATAGGTGGTGGTGCCACTCACAGCGGTCAATTGAATGATGAATGATGAATGATGAATGATGAATGATGAATGATAGGTGGTGGTCGGAGGGGCCGTTGGTGCTTCCGTCAGTCTACCCCAGGGCAGCTGTGGCTATGAAAGTAGCTTACCACCACCAGCTGTGAATGATTGATGGCTTCTACATGTAAAGCCACTTTGGGTACTTAGAAAAGCGCTATATAAATCCCAGTTATTATTAACATGAAGAAGATGGAGAACATGAGGAACACGTAGAACATGAAGAACATGAGGAACACGGAGAACATGAAGAACATGAGGAACATGAAGAACATGAAGAACATGGAGAACATGAAAAACATGAGGCACATGAAGAACATGAGGAACATGAAGAACATGGAGAACATGAGGGACACGTAGAACATGAAGAACATGAGGAACACGGACAACATGAAGAACATGAGGAACATGAAGAACATGAAAAACATGGAGAACATGAAAAACATGAGGCACATGAAGAACATGAGGAACATGAGGAACACGAAGAACATGGAGAACATGAGGAACATGAGGAACACGGAGAACATGAAGAACATGAGGATTATGGAGAACATGAAAAACACGAGGAACATGAAGAACATGAGAAACATAAAGAACATGAGGAACATGAGGAACATGAAGAATATGAAGAACATGAAAAACATGAACATGAGAAACATGAGAAACATGAGAAAGATGAAGATCATGAAGAACACAAGGAACATGGACATGAAGAACATGGAAGAACATGGAAGAACATGGAAGAACATGGAAAACAGAAGGAACACGGTGAAAATGGAGAACATGGAGAAGATGAAGAACATATAGAACATGAAAAACATGGAGAACATGGGGAAAATGGAGAACATGGAAGAACATGAAGATGATGGAGAAGATGAAGAACATGAAGAAGATGGAGAACATGGAGAAGATGGAGAACATGAAGAAGATGGAGGAGATGGAGAACATAGGGAAGATGGAGAACATGAAGAACATGAAGAACATGAAGAACATGGAGAACATGGAGAAGATGGAGAAGATGAAGAACATGAAGAACATGGAGAAGATGGAGAAGATGGAGAACATGAAGAAGATGGAGAAGATGGAGAAAATGGAGAACATGGGGAAGATGGAGAATATGAAGAACATGAAGAAGATGGAGAAGATGGAGAACATGAAGAACATGAAGAAGATGGAGAAGATGTAGAAGATGAAGAAGATGAAGAAGATTGAGAAGATGAAGAACATGACGAACATGGAGAAGATGAAGAAGATAGAGAACATGGAGAAGATGAAGAAGATGGAGAACATGGAGAAGATGAAGAACATGGAGAAGATGAAGAACATGAAGAACATGGAGAAGATGGAGAAGATGAAGAACATGGAGAAGATGTAGAAGATGGAGAAGATGAAGAACATGGAGAAGATGAAGAAAATAGAGAAATTGAGAAAATGGAGAAGATGAAGAACATGAAGAAGATGGAGAACATGGAGAAGATGAAGAACATGGAGAAGATGAAGAACATGAAGAACATGGAGAAGATGGAGAAGATGAAGAACATGGAGAAGATGGAGAAGATGGAGAAGATGAAGAACATGGAGAAGATGAAGAAAATAGAGAAATTGAGAAAATGGAGAAGATGGAGAACATGAAGAAGATGGAGAAGATGGAGAACATGAAGAAGATGAAGAACATGAAGAACATGAAGAACATGAAGAAGATGAAGTACATGGAGTAAATGGAGAAAATGGAGAAAATGGAGAAGATGGAGAAGATGGAGAACATGAAGAAGATGGAGAAGATGGAGAACATGAAGAACATGAAGAACATGAAGAGGATGGAGAAGATGAAGAAGATGGAGAACATGGAGAAGATAGAGAAGATGAAGAACATGGAGTAAACAGAGAAGATGGAGAAGATGAAGAACATGAAGACGATGGCGAAGATGGAGAACATGAAGAAGATGGAGAACATGGAGAAAATGAAGAACATGAAGAAAATGGAGAACAAGGAGAACATGGAGAAGATGAAGAACATGAAGAAGATGGAGGACATGGAGAAGATGGAGATGATGGAGACGATGAAGAACATGGAGAAAACGAAGAAGATGGAGAAGATGGAAAAGATGGAGAACATGAAGAACATGGAGAACATGGAGAACATGAAGAAGATGGACAACATGGAGACAATGGAGAAGATGAAGAACATGGAGAAGATGGAGAACATGGAGAACATGAAGAAAATGGAGAACATGGAGAACATGAAGAAGATGGAGAAGACGGAGAAGGTGAAGAAGATGGAGAACATGGAGAAGATGAGAAGATAAAGAAGACGAAGAACACGAAGAAGATGGAGAACATGGAGAACATGGAGAAGATGGAGAACATGGAGAAGGTGAAGAAGATGGAGAAGATGGAGAACATGGAGAACATGAAGAACATGAAGAAGATGGAGAAGATGAAGAACATGAAGAAGATGGAGAAGATGGAGAAGATGGAGAACATGAAGAAGATGAAGAACATGAAGAAGATGGAGAAGATGGAGAACATGAAGAACATGAATAAGATGGAGAACATGGAGAAGATGGAGAAGATGAAGATATTGAAGAAGATGGAGAAGATGGAGAAGACGAATAACATGGAGAAAATGGAGAAGATGGAGAAGACGGAGAAGATGGAGAAAATGGAGAAGATGGAGAAGACGGAGAAGATGGAGAACATGGAGAAGATGGAGAAGATGGAGAAGATTGAGAAGATGAATAACATGGAGAAAATGGAGGAGATGGAGAAGACGGAGAACATGTAGAACATCAAGAAGATGGAGAAGATGGAGAAGATGGAGAAGATGGAGAAGATGGAGAAGACGGAGAAGATGGAGAAGATGGAGAAGATGAAGAAGATGGAGAAGATGGAGAAGACGGAGAAGATGGAGAAAATGGAGAAGGTGAAGAAGGTGAAGAAGTCACCTGTGTTTATGGATGAGGGCGCTGAAGGCCATCCCGTCTCTCCAGCTTGTAGTGAAGTTGTGTATGTTGACGTCAGAATACCTGAAAACAACGCAATACTGCAGTATTACAGGTGTGTAGTACTACATGTGTACAGTACTGCATGTCTGTACTTATAGTAATGGCTTCATGCAATGGATGTAGTATTAATGGATTTATATAGCTAGTATTACATGAATGTATATAAGACGTAGTACTAATGTATGTACAGATATAGTAATATGTGTATAGCTGTAGTGTTAAAGGTAAACGTAGTATTAATGGATTTATATAGCTAGTATATAAAATAATGTATATAAGATGTAGTACTAATTATGTACAGATATAGTAATATGTGTATAGATGTAGTATTGATGTGTGTGTACAGATGTAGTATTAATGGATTGATATAGCTAGTATTACATGAATGGTGTATAGATGTAGTATTAATGTGTGTCTAGATGTAGTATTAAGGCGTGTACAGATGTAGTATTAATGTGTGTATGGATCTACTATTAATGTGTCTATATATCTAGTATTAATGTTTGTATGTATCTAGTATTAATGTGTATAGATGTAGTATTAATGTATGTATAGGTGTATATATGTAGTATTAATGTCTGTATAGATGTAGTATTAATGTATGTATAGGTGTATATATCTAGTATTAATGTGTATAGGTGTAGTATTAATGTATGTATAGCTGTATATATGTAGTATTAATGGCTGTATAGATGTAGTATTAATGTATGTATAGGTGTATACATGTAGTATTAATGTCTGTATAGATGTAGTATTAATGTATGTATAGGTGTATATATGTAGTATTAATGTCTGTATAGTTCAGAATCAGAAGAAGAAGAGTTTTTTATTGCCATTGTTTGAGAACGGGTTCACCCTTGTTCTTGTACAGGGTACCGATGTTGGCGTCTCATGTCCTGAGGTACTGCTCCTTCCTCCCAGCACTGACAGAGGAGGTCGTAAAGATGTTCCCTCCGTGTGCCGTCGCTGCACTTGATGACTTCTGGTGGTATGCCATCCTTCCCAGGCGCTTTCCCTGAGGACAGGCTCTCAATGGCCTTCTTCAGTTCAGCCACAGTGGGTTTCTCGTTCAGTTCAGCCATGAGAGGGAGGCTTTCAATGACTGCAAGAGCATCGTATGTGACTTGATTCTGTCTGGAGTACAGTTCGGAATAGTGTTCCACCCATCTCTCTATCTGCTTGCCTTTGTCCTGGATGGTCTCGCCCGTGGTAGACTTCAGTGGTGCTGTAACCTTCTTGGTGGGGCCCATGGCTTTCTTGATGCCTTCGTACATGCCCCTGATGCTTCCAGTATCAGCCGCTAACTGGATGATCTGGCAGAGCCGGAGCCAGTATTTGTTAGCACATTGCCTTGCTAGTCTCTGTACTTTGCTCTTGGCAGATCTGTACACCTGCAGGGTCATCTGGCTGGGGGATCGCTTGTATTCCAGGTGAGCTCTGCGGCGTTCGTCTATGGCTGGAGTGAGTATAGAGGAGTTGGCCTCAAACCAGTCGTTCTTTGTCTGCTTCTTTCCAAAGACCATCATGGCAGTGCTGTGTACTGACTCTCTAATGCGGTCCCATCTCTCTGTGGCTGAGCCACCAGGAGGATCTGAGTCAAGCACCTCGGAGAGAGATTGGGTGAATTTCACTACCATGTCAGGATGTGCGGTCTTGCTCACATCTATGCGGGTTTGCCTGGGTGCCTGGAGCGATGGATCTTCTTAGGCAGAAGTCTCATCTTGGAGTACACCAGCGAGTGATCAGTATCGCAGTCAGCGCTGTGAAAGGTGCGGGTAAGGAGGACGCACTTCAACGCAGATCGCCTGGTGATGATCAGGTCTAGCTGGTGCCAGTGTTTGGAGCGAGGGTGTCTCCAAGACACTTTGTGCAGAGGCTTTCTCTGGAAGAAGGAGTTGGTGATGCTGAGGTCATGGTATGAGCACAACTCCAGGAGTCGTTGCCCATTTTCATTCATCTTTCCAACACCAAACTTGCCAAGACAGGAGGGCCAAGAGTCGTGGTCAGTGCCCACTCTGGCGTTGAAGTCACCCAGCAGTATCAGGTGCTCTTCTTTTGGGATCCTGTAGATAAGAGAGTCTAGCTGGCTGCAGAACTCGTCCTTGGTATCCCTGTGTTTATGCATATACACTGATCAGGTTGGCGGGCCCAGTGGTGGTGTGGAGACGGAGTGATAACAGTCTTTCTGTGCCTTCTTGACAGGGTTCTATCATTCCCAGTAGAGAGTTCCGGACAGCAAATCCAACGCCATACTCTCTGGTTTCCTTGGCACTCTTCCCTTGCCAGAAGAACGTAAAGTTATTTTCTCTGAGAGTTCCAGAGTCGGCAAGCCGCATCTCCTGCAGTGCGGCAATGTCAACCTGCAGTCTCACAAGTTCATCGTTGATGACTGAGGTCTTCCGGGCATCGCTGATGGCCTGGAGGTCGTCGGACAGCCCTGGTGTCATATGTGCTGACATTCCATGTGCCCAGCTTGAGGGTAGAAGTTTTCATTGTTGAATTTGAATTTTTTGTGTTGTTACCTGGTGCAGCAATCGCAGTCCACTTGTCGGATACTCGTACCCTAAGCCCTACGCACCCAGTAAGGCAGGCGGACTGTGGTGGGACAACACCTATTTGGCTGGGGGCTGCCCAGCTTGAGGCGGGCGGTAGTTGTCCAATGAGACGTGGTGTTCTCTCCCACCGACGAAAGCAACCCCTGGCGCCAGCTCTACGTCAATCAAGCGGATGGCTTATAACCGGTAACTGTTGCTTCCCGTGTTGTTTCGACGCTTTGCAGCGAAGCTGGAGTGTCCTCTCCAGGGCACTAGCCTGGGCAAAGTGGTATGGAGAATAAGCTGTTGCCCATGAAGCAGATCCTCCCTCTCCATGCAGCTGATGGATCCAAGGGAAAGGTAAAACCGATATATCTTGGCACCAGCGGCATCGTATTAATGTTTGTAGTATTAATGTGTGTATAGATGTAGTATTAATGTGTGTATAGATGTAGTATTAAATGTGTGTGTGGATCTAGTATTAATGTGTCTATAGATGTAGTTTTAATGTGTGTATGGATCTAGTATTAATGTGTCTATAGATGTAGTATTAATATGTGTATGTATCTAGTATTAATGTTTGTATGGATCTAGTATTAATGTGTATAGATGTAGTATTAATGTATGTATAGGTGTATATATGTAGTAATAATGTCTCTATAGATGTAGTTGTTGGCATCCGTAAGTCTCGGGAAGACAATGGATTGGCGCCCCTTGGATATGATTTAGTATTAGTATTAATGTATGTATAGATGTAGTATTAATACATGTTTATAGATGTAGTATTAATGTATGTTTATAGATGTAGTATTAATGTATGTATAGATGTAGTATTAATACATGTTTATAGATGTAGTATTAATGTATGTTTATAGATGTAGTATTAACGTATGCATAGATGTAGTATTAATGTGTGTATAGGTGTAGTATTAATGCATGGGTACAGATGTAGTATTAATATATGTGTGTGGATGTAGTATTAACGTATGTGTATGGATGTAATATTAATGTATGGGTACGGAGGTAGTATTAATGTTTGTGTATGGATGTAGTATTAATGTATGTGTATGGATGTAATATTAATGTATGGGTACGGATGTAGTATTAATGTTTGTGTATGGATGTAGTATTAACGTATGTGTATGGATGTAGTATTGATGTATGTGTATGGATGTAGTGTTAATGTATGTGTATGGATGCAATATTAATGTATGGGTACGGATGTAGTATTAATGTATGTGTACGGATGTAATATTAATGTATGTGTATGGATGTAGTATTAACGAATGTGTATGGATGTAATATTAATGTGTGTGTATGGATGTAGTATCAATGTATGTGCAAGGATGTAGTAGTAATGTATGAGTAAGGATATAGTAGTAATGTATGTGTATGGATATAGTAGTAATGTATGTGTACGGATGTAGTATTGTGTGTATAGATGTAGTATTAATGTTTGTATGGATGTAGTATTAATGTATGTGTACGGATGTAGTATTGTGTGTATAGATGTAGTACTAATGTTTGTTTAGATGTAGTATTAATGTGTGTATAGATGTAGTACTGTGTGTATAGATGTAGTATTAATGTTTGTATAGATGTAGTACTAATGTAAGTATGCATGTCGTAATATTGAGTGTATAGATTGTAATAACCAATAAAAATAATAAATAACCAATAGAAATAATCAATAACCAGTAGAGATAATCAATAACCAATATAAATAATCAATACCTAATAGAAATATTCATTAATCAATAGAGATAATTAATAACCAATAGAAAAAAATCAATAACCAATAGAGATAATCAATAAGCAATATAAATAACCAATGGAAATAATCAATAACCAATAGAAATAATCATTAACCAATAGAAATAATCAAGCAGTAGAGATAATATATAACCAATAGAAATAATCAATAACCAATAGAAATAATCAAAAGGCAATAGAGATAATAAATATTCAATAGAGATCATCAATAACAAATGGAAATAATCAATAACCAATATAAATAATCAATATTCAATATAAATAATTAAATGACGAATAGAGATCATCAATAACCAATAGAAATATACAATCCCCAATGGAAATAATCAATAACCAATAGAAATAATCAATAACCAGTAGAGATAATCAATAACTAATACAAATAATCAATAACCAATATAAATAATCAATAACCAGTAGAGATATTCAATAACTAATACAAATAATCAATAACCAATATAAATAATCAATAACCAGTAGAGATAATCAATAACTAGTACAAATAATCAATAATCACCCAGAAGTCTTCATCTGACACCACAACAGCAAAGCGTCTTTGGCAGATTTTCTTTCTTTGTTGTCTTCTGTTTCCACACTGATGTCCTGGATCTTTACAAAGTAAATATTTATTTACATTTAATAAAGTACATATTGATGTCCTGGATCTTTACAAAGTAAATATTTATTTACATTTAATAAAGTACATATTGACAAATGTTTATTTACATTTAATAAAGTACATATTGATGTCCTGGATCTTTACAAAGTAAATATTTATTTACATTTAATAAAGTACATATTGACAAATGTTTATTTACATTTAATAAAGTAAGTATTGACACATTTTTACTCCATTTTATAAAATAAATATTGACAAATCTTTATTTACATGTAATGAAGTAAATATTGACAAATGTTTATTACATTTAATAAAGTCAATATTGACAAATATGTATTTACATCTAATAAAGTCAATATTGACAATTTTTTTTTACATTTAATATAGTCAATATTGACAAATATTTATTACATTTAATAAAGTCAATATTCACAAATATTTATTTACATGTAATAAAGTAAATATTGACAAATATTTATTACATTAATAAAGTCAATATTGATACATATTTATTTACATGTAATAAAGTCATATTGACAAAACAATTATTACTTTTAATAAAGTCAATATTGACAAATATGTATTTACATTTAATAAAGTAATTATTGACAAATATTTATTTACATTTAATAAAGTCTGTATTGACAAATATCTATTTACATTTTATAAAGTAAATATTGAGAAATATTTATTACATTTAATAAAGTAAATATTGACAAATCTTTATTTACATGTAATAAAGTAAACATTGACAAATATTTATTACATTTAATAAAGTCAATATTGACAAATATTTATTTACATTTATAAAAGTCAATATTGGTAAATATTTATTTAAATTTTTAAAGTAAATATTGACAAATATGTATTACATTTAAGTAAATATTAAATAATATTTTTTTAAGTATCCATCCATCCATCCATCCATCTTCTTCCGCTTATCCGAGGTCGGGTCGCGGGGGCAGCAGCTTAAGCAGAGAAGCCCAGACTTCCCTCTCCCCAGCCACTTCGTCCAGCTCCTCCCGGGGGATCCCGAGGCGTTCCCAGGCCAGCCGGGAGAGATAGTCTTCCCAGCGTGTGCTGGGTCTTCCCCGTGGCCTCCTACCGGTCGGACGTGCCCGAAACACCTTCCTAGGGAAGCATTCGGGTGGCATCCTGACCAGAAGCCCGAACCACCTCATCTGGCTCCTCTCGATGTGGAGGAGCAGCGGCTTTACTTTGAGCTCCCCCAGAATGACAGAGCTTCTCACCCTATCTCTAAGGGAGAGCCCCGCCACTCGGCGGAGGAAACTCATTTCGGCCGCTTGTACCCGTGATCTTGTTCTTTCGGTCATGACCCAAAGCTCATGACCATAGGTGAGGATGGGAACGTAGATTGACCGGTAAATCGAGAGCTTTGCCTTCCGGCTCAGCTCCTTCTTCACCACAACGGATCGATACAGCGTCCGCATTACTGAAGACGCCGCACCGATCCGCCTGTCGATCTCACGATCCACTCTTCCCCCACTCGTGAACAAGACTCCGAGGTACTTGAACTCCTCCACTTGGGGAAAGATCTCCTCCCCAACCCGGAGATGGCACTCCACCCTTTTCCGGGAGAGAACCATGGACTCAGACTTGGAGGTGCTGATTCCCATCCCAGTCGCTTCACACTCGGCTGCGAACCGATCCAGTGAGAGCTGAAGATCTTGGCCGGAGGAAGCCATCAGGACCACATCATCTGCAAATAGCAGTGACCTAATCCTGCAGCCACCAAACCAGATTCCCTCAACGCCTTGACTGCGCCTAGAAATTCTGTCCATAAAGGTTATGAACAGAATGGGTGACAAAGGGCAGCCTTGGCGGAGTCCAACCCTCACTGGAAATGTGTCCGACTTACTGCCGGCAATGCGGACCAAGCTCTGACACTGATTATACAGGGAGCGAACTGCCACAATAAGACAGTCCGTTACCCCATACTCTCTGAGCACGCCCCACAAGACTTCCCGGGGTACACGGTCGAATGCCTTCTCCAAGTCCACAAAGCACATGTAGACTGGTTGGGCAAACTCCCATGCACCCTCAAGGACCCTGCCGAGAGTATAGAGCTGGTCCACAGTTCCACGACCAGGACGAAAACCACACTGTTCCTCCTGAATCCGAGGTTCGACTATCCGGCGTAGCCTCCTCTCCAGTACACCTGAATAGACCTTACCGGGAAGGCTGAGGAGTGTGATTCCACGATAGTTGGAACACACCCTCCGGTTCCCCTTCTTAAAGAGAGGAACCACCACCCCGGTCTGCCAATCCAGAGGTACCGCCCCCGATGTCCACGCGATGTTGCAGAGTCTTGTCAACCAAGACAGCCCCACAACATCCAGAGCCTTAAGGAACTCCGGGCGGGTCTCATCCACCCCCGGGGCCTTGCCACCGAGGAGCTTTTTAACTACATCGGCAACCTCAGCCCCAGAAATAGGAGAGCCCACCACAGATTCCTCAGGCCCTGCTTCCTCATAGGAAGACGTGCTGGTAGGATTGAGGAGGTCTTCGAAGTATTCTCTCCACCGATCCACAACATCCGCAGTCGAGGTCAGCAGAGCACCATCCCCACCATACACGGTGTTGACACTGCACTGCTTCCCCTTCCTGACGCGGCGGATGGTGGTCCAGAATTGCTTCGAAGCCGTCCGGAAGTCTTTTTCCATGGCCGCCCCGAACTCCTCCCATGTCCGAGTTTTTGCCTCCGCGACCGCTGAAGCCGCACACCGCTTGGCCTGTCAGTACCTGTCTGCTGCCTCAGGAGTCCCATGAGCCAAAAGAACCCGATAGGACTCCTTCTTCAGCCTGACGGCATCCCTCACCGCCGGCGTCCACCAACGGGTTCTAGGATTACCGCCGCGACAGGCACCAACTACCTTGCGGCCACAGCTCCAATCGGCCGCCTCGACAACAGAGGTACGGAACATCGTCCACTCGGACTCAATGTCCAGCACCTCCCTCTTGACATGTTCAAAGTTCTTCCGGAGGTGGGAATTGAAACTCTCTCTGACAGGAGACTCTGCCAGGGGTTCCCAGCAAACCCTCACAATGCGTTTGGGCCTGCCAGGTCTGTCCGGCATCCTCTCCCACCATCTCAGCCAACTCACCACCAGGTGGTGATCGGTAGAAAGCTCCGCCCCTCTCTTCACCCGAGTGTCTAAAACATGAGACCGCAAATCCGATGACACAACTACAAAGTCGATCATGGAACTGCGGCCTAGGGTGTCCTGGTGCCAAGTGCACATATGGACACCCTTATGTTTGAACATGGTGTTTGTTATCGACAATCTGTGACGAGCACAAAAGTCCAATAACAGAACACCACCCGGGTTCAGATCCGGGCGGCCATTCTTCACAATCACACCTCTCCAGGTTTCACTGTCGCTGCCAACATGAGCGTTGAAGTCCCTCAGTAGAACGAGGGAATCACCCGGGGGAGCACTCTCCAGGCTTTGAGCCGAGGGGCAACAAGAATTGCCACCCCAGCCCGTTGCCTCTCACTGCCGGCAACGCCAGAGTGGAAGAGAGTCCATCCCCTCTCAAGAGAAGTGGTTCCAGAGCCCTTGCTGTGCGTCGAAGTGAGTCTGACTATATCTAGCCGGAACTTCTCCACCTCACGCACTAGCTCAGGCTCCTTCCCCCCCAGCGAAGTGACGTTCCACGTCCCAAGAGCCAGCTTATGTAGCCGAGGATCGGACCGCCAAGTGCCCTGCCCTCGGCTTCCGCCCAGCTCACATTGCACCCGACCTCTATGGCCCCTGCTATGGGTGGTGAACCCATTGGAGGGGGGACCCACATTGCCTCTTCGGGCTGTGCCCGGCCGGGCCCCATGGGGACAGGCCCGGCCACCAGGTGCTCGCCATCGTGCCCCACCTGCGGGCCTGGCTCCAGAGGGGGGCCCCGGTGACCCGCGTTCGGGCGAGGGAAATCTGGGTCCTTTGTTTGTGTTCTTCATCGAGGTCTTCGAGCTGCTCTTTGTCTGATCCCTCACCTAGGACCAGTTTGCCTTGGGAGACCCTACCAGGGGGCATAGAAACCCCCGGACAACATAGCTCCTAGGATCATTGGGACATGCAAACTCTTCTACCACGGTAAGGTGGCAGCTCAGAGAGGAGCTTTTTTTATTTTTTTTTATTTTTTTTTTAAGTAAATATTGATAAAAACATTCATTCATATCTAAAATACTAAATATTGATAAAAACATTTATTGACCTTTTAAAAAGTGAATATTGATTAAAAAAAACAATCTGTATTTAAAAATATAAATATTGATTAAAAAAAACAATTTATATTTTTGATATTGATAAAAACATTTATTGACATTTTAAAAAAGTAAATATTGATTAAAAACACATTAATTGACATTTAAAAAGTAAATATTGATAATATGTTAATTGACATTTAAAAAAGTAAATATTGATAAAAACATTAATTTATATTTTAAAAAGTAAATATTGATAAAAGTATAAATTCATATTTAAAAAAGTAAATATTGATAAAAACATTAATTGACATTTAAAAAGTAAATATTGACATTCAAAATTAATTTATATTTAAAAAGTAAATATTGGTAAAAACACTGACATTTAAAAAGTAGATGTTGATCAAAAAAACATTAATTGACATTTAAAAAATAAATGTTGATAAAAACAATTGACATTTAAAAAAGTAAATATTGATAAAAAAAAAACATTAGTTGACATTTAAGAAATAAATATTGATTAAAAACAATTGACATTTAAAAAAGTAAATACTGATAAAAACATTAATTGTATTAAAAAGTAAACATTGATAAAAAACATTAATTTATAATTAAAAAGTAAATATTGCCATTAAAACAGGTGAAATGTTGATTGTATTTGTCCTTCAGCTGCAGTTCCACTGTGTGACCAGCAGAGAGAGACAACACAAGTGGAAAGAGAAAAAAGAGTTGACCTCTGACATCTAGGCTGAAAAGAAGGGGAGGTGATAGGTGACCTGGAAGCGCAGGATGATGGTCCAGATGAGACCCAGGGTCAGACGGTGGTTTCCATCCACGATGTCGTGTGAGCCCACATTCTCTAGGTGGACGTGCTGCTCCTTCAGGAACTGCAGCGCTTTGTCCACGTTCTCCAAGCAGTGGATCTTCATCCTGCCCTTAGTGGGTGTGGGCTGAAACACATGTCACACTGTGTGTGTGTGTGTGTGTGTGTGTGTGTGTGTGTGTGTGTGTGTGTGTGTGTGTGTGTGTGTGTGTGTGTGTGTGTGTGTGTGTGTGTGCTTAGCGGGCCTGGCTCGCAGGTGTAGTGATGCGTCTCGTGCAGCATCAGCATGCCAGAGAGACGTTTCATGTAGGGATGCATGTGACGCATAGCTCCTGCCGACCCAGCTGGGTAAAGGAAGCCGAGTGCGTAAGCCTTCCGAGGTCAGTACATAGCCTCTCCTTCACCAAGACCCCTCACCTTGCCTCCTCGTGGCAGCACATGGTAACTGGAGTCTCGCCACTTCAGGCTAAAAAGGTAGGGGATCGACCCGCTGCCTTGCAGGTAAGTCCAGGAAGACAAGGGCTAGGGGAACACACCCTGAGAGAAAAGCACCATGATGGAGGCACACGTAGGCGGGCCACGACAGACTGAGGGTTCCGGCGGCCTCCTGCAGCTACAAAGAGGTGCTGGTTGTCCTGGGTTTCCCCCTTGCCACTAGGCTCCATCTCTTTGTAGCGAAGATAGTGCGGCTGGGAACTGTGCACCCCCAGAGGCACTTAAAATGTATCACCGCACAGGTCTCTGCTTCTGACCTTGGTGGATCCAGAACAGCAATTGGATTCTGAAGCACAAATTCTGGTGGCGTCAGGATGTCTGATAACGGGGGCAGGTTAGAATGAACTGGGAGCCTCTAGTTAGATCCCTGCACGTCAGCAATACAGGGCTATAATGGTCGCTACCAGCTGGGAATTGAGTGGCAGCTGATTTTGGCAGACCCCTGTATGACTGAGCAGCCCTATTTAAGAGCCACACTGCTCACCCCAAAGTTGGGGGGAGGCCTAGAAAAGGTGGCCTAAACATTGCCCACTCTTCACACCCCGGGTAGGTAACCGCACCTACCGGGACATTCCACTACCGCGGTCGAAAAACATAAAGTAAACAAGTTCCCCTGAAATTGGCTACATGGAACATCAGAACCCTCCTGGACAACAACCCTGACAGGCCGCAAAGAAGAACTGCGCTTTTTGCTGCTGATCTCAGACGTTATGGAATGGACATCCCCACCTTGAGTGAGACCAGACTTCTGGATGAGGGATCCCTAAAGGAAGAAGGCCAGGGTTATACCTTTTTCTGGAAAGGTTACCCTACAGAAGGTCCACATCACCATGATGTTGGTTTGGCAATAAAAAACAGCCTGCTACCCAGTTTCACTGAAACACCTACCGGCATAAGTGAAAGACTCATGTCTGACCGTATTCCCCTTGCAAAACGCCGCTATGCAACTCTTCTCAGTGCCTATGCGCCAACTCTACCATCCGAGAATGAGGCAAAGGACCATTTCTAGCAGGAACTAGATGAGGCCCTACAGCACATCCCTAACAGTGACAAAATCCTCCTGCTTGGTGATTTTAATGCCAGGGTGGGGAAAAACCACCTCATATGGAAAAGAGTGATTGGGAAGCATGGTATCGGGAAGGTCAATTGCAATGGCATGAGGCTACTCAGTCTCTGTGCTGAGCATGACCTGACAATCACCAACACAATCTTCCAACAGAAAAATAAACACAAGACTTCCTGGATGCACCCACGATCCAAGCAATGGCATCTGCTGGATTACGTCATCGTGAGACGCAAGGACACCAAGTAAGTGCACATCACCCGTGCAATACGAGGTGCTGACTGCTGGACTGACCACCGCATGATTATCCCAAAGTTGCGAGCATCAGTACGCCCCCCTGTTCGTCTCCGAAAAACTGTCAAGAAGCGGTTGGACTGTGCCCGGCTTGAAGCAGACGAGGCCCGGAACAGCCTTCGATCCTCCACTGCAGGGAAGCTGCAAGAAATCGACCCCTTCCTGAGCCCTAAAGGCAGTGTTGATGACAACTGGACCTGCCTTAGCTCAAAGCTCTATGAGGCTGTAGCCGAGTCTATTGGCTACCGCCGTAGGAGGCATCAGGACTGGTTCGACGAAAATTCGGAATCCATCAGAACCATACTGTACACCATGCACAAGGCCCATAACGCAGCCCTGAACAACCCTACATCTGTCAGGCTAAAGCAGCACTGGAGAACATCAAGAAAGGAGGTACAGTCTGTCCTACGAAAACTGAAAAATGACTGGTGGACTGACAAGGCTCAAGAAATCGAACATTTTGCAGTGAAGAACGACATGCACAACTTCTATAATGCTGTGAAAACCATCCATGGCCCCTGGAACTCCTCCCTCTCATCTGTGAAGTCGGCTGATGGCTCAACCCTCATAAAGGACCAGAAAAAATGGGACCCATTACCTCCCTGCTTGGCACTCAGCATCAAGGGTTGGAATTGGGGGTTAAATCACCAAAATGATTCCCGGGCGCGGCCACCGCTGCTGCCCACTGCTCCCCTCACCTCCCAGGGGGTGATCAAGGGTGATGGGTCAAATGCAGAGAATAATCTCGCCACACCTAGTGTGTGTGTGACAATCATTGGTACTTTAACTTTAACTTTAAACAAGTTGTGGACAGATGGGTGGAACACTTCCAGACACTTTTAAATCAACCTGCCACCTCTGATCTGGCAGTGCTAGATGAGCTGCCCAGCTACCCAACTATTGAAGAACTGGATCTCCCACCAACCTTCTCTGAAGTCCGGGCTGCAATTAAATCACTTAAGAACAACAAGACCCCTGGCCCGGATGGCATCCCTGCAGAGATCCTTAAACAGGGAGGCTATCTCTGTACCAGAGCAATTTTCCACTATATTGCTGATATATGGAAGCGCGGAGCAGTCCCCCAACAATGGCGGGATGCAAATGTTGTAACTATATATAAAGGGAAGGGTGAGAAGTCTGTCAGTGGCAATAGTAGAGGAATATCCCTCCTGTCTACTGCCGGCAAGGTTCTTGCCAAAGTGATGCTGTCAAGACTCATACAGAGCATAACAGAACACCTGTTGCCTGAGTCTCAATGTGGCTTCAGGAAAAATTGCAGCACTATGGACATGATTTTCACAACACGCCAGCTGCAAGAGAAGTGTAGGGAGCAACATCAAGATCTATACATGGCGTTTGTGGACCTATCAAAGGCCTTTGATACGGTCAACAGAGACTTGCTCTGGGCGGTCCTTCTCAGGGTTGGTTGCCCGCGGAACTTTGTAAACATCCTGAAAAGTTTCCACGAGGGGATGATGGCTCAGGTAACAACAGGGGGACAGGAGTCTAGGCCTATCAAGGTATCCACAGGTGCCAGACAGGGTTGTGTACTTGCACCTGTACTATTCAACATCTTCGTCGTGAGTGTCACCTGGCTCCTGCACAAAGAAGTTGAGGGAAGCAGTGGTGTGCAGGTGGATTACAGGTTGGATGGAAGCTTATTTAACATCAGAAGGCTGCAGGCGGCTACCAAGGTCAAAACTGTGAACATTGTGGAATTGGACTCAAACTGGACTCAAACCGGGTTGATAAACTGATCCGGAAAGCCGGCCAAACTATAGGCACGCAGTTGGAGGCGTTTGTGTCAGTGAGGGACAGGAGGACACTGGACAAACTGCTGGCCATCATGGACAATCCTGCCCACCCACTCCACCTGACAATTAAGGGACAGCGGAGTTCATACTCCAACAGGCTCCTTCAACTTCCTTCCCGCACTGTGCCATTCAAGAACTCCTTCATTCCACACTCCATCCAGCTGTATAATCACTGGCCATACAGCAATAGATGACATCTGCCTATTACCTGATGATATCAGTCTATTACCTGTATAAAACACTGGCCATACAGCAATAGATGATATCTGCCTATTACCTGATGATATCAGTCTATTACCTGTATAAAACACTGGCCATACAGCAATAGATGATATCTGTCTATTACCTGACACCTGACATGTTAGCTACTTCTCTTTGTTTTTAATGTCTATTTTCTATTTCCTGCTGGATCTACTCTCTATTTTATGCTGCTGCTGTCACATATACTGTAATATTGTACATGGTCATTGGTATATATTGTATATATGTTATTGACATAATATAATATATCTGTATATATATTATTCTGTACACATATGTATATATTCGTATATATGTTAGATTTGTTACCGCTATATTAGTCTATTTATACCTGCATTGTCCTTTCCATCCTTACACTTTCCATCATTGTAACTGAGCTACTGTGTTGAACAATTTCCCTTGTGGATCATTAAAGTTTGTCTAAGTCTAAGTCTAATTACAGTATGCTAATGATTGTGCCTTCGTGGCACATACATCAGAGGCTCTGCAGGCAACGCTAAT